>NC_092239.1:9965819-10018319 GCF_036320965.1 Panulirus ornatus
ACCTCACACCACATATTGTCATCAAACATTTCATTTCCAGTACATCCACCCTCCTTCGCACAACTCTATCCATAGCCCACGCCTCGCAACCATACAACATTGTTGGAGCCACTATTCCTTCAAACATACCCATTTTTGCTTTCGGAGATAATGTTCTCGACTTCCACACATTCTTCAACGCTCCCAGAATTTTCGCCCCCTCCCCCACCCTATGATTCACTTCCGCTTCCATGGTTCCATCCGCTGCCATATCCACTTCCAGATATCTAAAACACTTCACTTCCTCCAGTTTTTCTCCATTCAAACTTACCTCCCAATTGACTTGTCCCTCAACCCTACTGTACCTAATAACCTTGCTCTTATTCGCATTTACTCTCAAATTTCTTCTTTCACACACTTTACCAAACTCAGTCACTAGCTTCTGCAGTTTCTCACATGAATCAGCCACCAGCGCTGTATCATCAGCGAACAACAACTGACTCACTTCCCAAGCCCTCTCATCTACAACAGACTGCATACTTGCCCCTCTTTCCAAAACTCTTGCATTCACCTCCCTAACAACCCCATCCATAAACAAATTAAACAACCATAGAGACATCACACACCCCAGCCGCAAACCTACATTCACTGAGAACCAATCACTTTCCTCTCTTCCTACACGTTCGCATGCCTTACATCCTCGATAAAAACTTTTCACTGCTTCTAACAACTTGCCTCCCACACCATATATTCTTAATACCTTCCACAGAGCATCTCTACCAACCCTATCATATGCCTTCTCCAGATCCATAAATGCTGCATACAAATCCATTTGCTTTTCTAAGTATTTCTCACATACATTCTTCAAAGCAAACACCTGATCCACACATCCTCTATCACTTCTGAAACCACACTGCTCTTCCCCAATCTGATGCTCTGTACATGCCTTCACCCTCTCAATCAATACCCTCCCATATAATTTACCAGGAATGCTCAACAAACTTATACCTCTGTAATTTGAGCACTCACTCTTATCCCCTTTGCCTTTGTACAATGGCACTATGCAAGCATTCCGCCAATCCTCAGGCACCTCACCATGAATCATACATACATTAAATAACCTTACCAACCAGTCAACAATGCAGTCACCCCCTTTTTTAATAAATTCCACTGCAATACCATCCAAACCCGCTACCTTGCTGGCTTTCATGTTCCGCAAAGCTTTTACTACCTCTTCTCTGTTTACCAAATCATTTTCCCTAACCCCCTCACTTTGTACACCACCTTGATCAAAACACCCTATATCTGCCACTCTATCATCAAACACATTCAGCAAACCTTCAAAATACTCACTCCATCCCCTTCTCACATCACCACTACTTGTTATCACCTCCCCATTAGCCTCCTTCACTGAAGTTCCCATTTGTTCCCTTGTCTTACGCACCTTATTTACCTCCTTCCAAAACATCTTTCTATTCTCCCTAAAATTTAATGATACTCTCTCACCCCATCTCTCATTTAACCTCTTTTTCACCTCTTGCACCTTTCTCTTGACCTCCTGCCTCTTTCTTTCATACATCTCCCACTCATTTGCATTATTCCCCTGCAAAAATCGTCCAAATGCCTCTCTCTTCTCTTTCACTAATAATCTTACTTCTTCATCCCACCACTCACTACCCTTTCTAATCAACCCACCTCCCACGCTTCTCATGCCACAAGCATTTTTGCGCAAGACATCACTGCTTCCCTAAATACATTGTCATGATTATTATCATAAATATTAATATTCCCATTATTATCATCAGGATTAAATATCGTTATTACTATTATCATTATCATTATCATTATCAGTTATTATTATTATTATTATTATTATTATTATTATTATTATTATTATTATTATTATTATTATTATTATCATTATTATTGTTATTATTATCATTATTATCATTATTATTATTACTACTCTTATTACTATTATTATCATTATTACTATTATTACTATTATTGTTATCATTATTATTATCATCATTATCATTATTATTATTATCATTATTATTATTATTATTATTATTATTATTATTATTATTATTATTAGTAGTAGTAGTAGTAGTAGTAGCAGTAGTATTAGTAGTAGATAAACTGAAGCGTGTACATCGCTAGAGTAAAGATATTATAAAGTAAACTTATGACTCGCTCATTATCAAACTTTTTGAAGAGGTTATATCCCTCTTGAGTCGTAAGAAGTCCAATGAGAAGCATTCTGGCCTACGAGTTGATTCCGTGTTTCAAATCCACGGTGCCCTTGATGCTTGGGGTTTGATTTGGTGAGTCCCATGACTCGCGTGGGCGCGGGATTTCTTTTACCCTCCAGGGTCACTTCATGTGACTGCGTGAATCTCATTGACCATTAGTTGGTCTGAGGTGGGAAGCCTTTGTCACCTCCGTAGTTCACTGGGAAGTATACTAGTCGAACGCGCGGTGGTCTTTTTTTTAAACCCTCGGCGCCTCATGAGTAGTCGTTTATATATATATATATATATATATATATATATATATATATATATATATATATATATATATATATACATATATATATTTTTTTTTTCAAACTATTCGCCAATTCCCGCGTTAGCGAGGTAGCGTTAAGAACAGAGGACTGGGCCATTGAGGGAATATCCTCACCTGGCCCCCTTCTCTGTTCCTTCTTTTGGAAAATTAAAAAAAAATTGAGAGGGGAGGATTTCCAGCCCTCCGCTCCCTACCATTTTAGTCGCCTTCTACGACACGCAGGGAATACGCGGGAAGTATTCTTTCTCCCCTATCCCCTATATATATATATATATATATATATATATATATATATATATATATATATATATATATATTTTTTTTTTTTTTTTTTTTTTTTTATACTTTGTCGCTGTCTCCCGCGTTTGCGAGGTAGCGCAAGGAAACAGACGAAAGAAATGGCCCAACCCCCCCCCCCCCCCATACACATGTACATACACACGTCCACACACGCAAATATACATACCTACACAGCTTTCCATGGTTTACCCCAGACGCTTCACATGCCTTGATTCAATCCACTGACAGCACGTCAACCCCTGTATACCACATCGCTCCAATTCACTCTATTCCTTGCCCTCCTTTCACCCTCCTGCATGTTCAGGCCCCGATCACACAAAATCTTTTTCACTCCATCTTTCCACCTCCAATTTGGTCTCCCTCTTCTCCTCGTTCCCTCCACCTCCGACACATATATCCTCTTGGTCAATCTTTCCTCACTCATTCTCTCCATGTGCCCAAACCATTTCAAAACACCCTCTTCTGCTCTCTCAACCACGCTCTTTTTATTTCCACACATCTCTCTTACCCTTACGTTACTTACTCGATCAAACCACCTCACACCACACATTGTCCTCAAACATCTCATTTCCAGCACATCCATCCTCCTGCGCACAACTCTATCCATAGCCCACGCCTCGCAACCATACAACATTGTTGGAACCACTATTCCTTCAAACATACCCATTTTTGCTTTCCGAGATAATGTTCTCGACTTCCACACATTTTTCAAGGCTCCCAAAATTTTCGCCCCCTCCCCCACCCTATGATCCACTTCCGCTTCCATGGTTCCATCCGCTGACAGATCCACTCCCAGATATCTAAAACACTTCACTTCCTCCAGTTTTTCTCCATTCAAACTCACCTCCCAATTGACTTGACCCTCAACCCTACTGTACCTAATAACCTTGCTCTTATTCACATTTACTCTTAACTTTCTTCTTCCACACACTTTACCAAACTCAGTCACCAGCTTCTGCAGTTTCTCACATGAATCAGCCACCAGCGCTGTATCATCAGCGAACAACAACTGACTCACTTCCCAAGCTCTCTCATCCCCAACAGACTTCATACTTGCCCCTCTTTCCAAAACTCTTGCATTTACCTCCCTAACAACCCCATCCATAAACAAATTAAACAACCATGGAGACATCACACACCCCTGCCGTAAACCTACATTCACTGAGAACCAATCACTTTCCTCTCTTCCTACACGTACACATGCCTTACATCCTCGATAAAAACTTTTCACTGCTTCTAACAACTTGCCTCCCACACCATATATTCTTAATACCTTCCACAGAGCATCTCTATCAACTCTATCATATGCCTTCTCCAGATCCATAAATGCTACATACAAATCCATTTGCTTTTCTAAGTATTTCTCACATACATTCTTCAAAGCAAACACCTGATCCACACATCCTCTACCACTTCTGAAACCGCACTGCTCTTCCCCAATCTGATGCTCTGTACATGCCTTCACCCTCTCAATCAATACCCTCCCATATAATTTACCAGGAATACTCAACAAACTTATACCTCTGTAATTTGAGCACTCACTCTTATCCCCTTTGCCTTTGTACAATGGCACTATGCACGCATTCCGCCAATCCTCAGGCACCTCACCATGAGTCATACATACATTAAATAACCTTACCAACCAGTCAACAATACAGTCACCCCCTTTTTTAATAGATTCCACTGCAATACCATCCAAACCTGCTGCCTTGCCGGCTTTCATCTTCCGCAAAGCTTATACTACCTCTTCTCTGTTTACCAAATCATTTTCCCTAACCCTCTCACTTTGCACACCACCTCGTCCAAAACACCCTATATCTGCCACTCTGTCATCAGACACATTCAACAAACCTTCAAAATACTCATTCCATCTCCTTCTCACATCACCACTACTTGTTATCACCTCCCCATTTACGCCCTTCACTGAAGTTCCCATTTGTTCCCTTGTCTTACGCACCCTATTTACCTCCTTCCAGAACATCTTTTTATTCTCCCTAAAATTTACTGATAGTCTCTCACCCCAACTCTCATTTGCCCTTTTTTTCACCTCTTGCACCTTTCTCTTGACCTCCTGTCTCTTTCTTTTATACTTCTCCCACTCAATTGCATTTTTTCCCTGCAAAAATCGTCCAAATGCCTCTCTCTTCTCTTTCACTAATACTCTTACTTCTTCATCCCACCACTCACTACCCTTTCTAAACAGCCCACCTCCCACTCTTCTCATGCCACAAGCATCTTTTGCGCAATCCATCACTGATTCCCTAAATACATCCCTTCCTCCCCCACTCCCCTTACTTCCATTGTTCTCAACCATTTTTCCATCTGTACACAGTCTCTCCTGGTATTCCCACACAGGTCTCTTCCAAGCTCACTTACTCATACCACCTTCTTCACTCCATATATTCACTCTCTTTTCTGAATAACATACTAATCTTCACCTTAGCTCACAAGATAATGATTCATTATCATCTTAGTTGTATTAGCACATTAACATCAAAGTTACTCTCTTATCGCAGCCTGTTCAATTAACACTATTCATTAACTATCTCATTGTTCATCATTTTATTATCATAATATTACTTATTATTATCTATTTTTATCAGTATATTATTATTATCTTTTTCAACTATAATATCTATCAAGTCTGTAGCATTTATTATTAAAAACTGAAGCACATGCAAGTAAAGATATTATATTAACACTTATACTGCTCACATTATCCAACTTTCTTGAAATTATATTCCTCTCGTGATCAAAACCGTAAACATTCTATATATATATATATATATATATATATATATATATATATATATATATATATATATATATATATATATACATATATATATTGATAACCACGAGAAATATGAAACACGAAAAGCTCAAAAGTGCACTTTCGTGTAAACAAGTGTTTCCGGTTGTTGTTATTCGGGTCTGGCATCATGCCTGTAATAAAATCTTATCATTTGGGCAGGACCGGGAGCTGATTACAAATTTTGCCTCCGACAAAGCTATCCAGTTTGCATAGATCTTCACAGATATTAATGTTATAATTCTTGGTTGCTTAAGTCTAACATAGAGATCCTTACTAGTCTGCCCGATATAAAACTTATTACAGCTTTTGCAATGTATTTTGCAAACACAGCCAGTAGAATCTTCTGGCGAGTTTTTGATTAAGATACTCTTTATAGTATTATCACTGCTGAAGGCTACATTACATTAGAGGTTTTAAGCAACCTGTAGGGTAACATAAAATCATCACTAAAAGAGGGAACTAAAACATTCTCGGTATCTAAGAGAGGTTTGGGGTTAACTGTATAGAATGATTTCTTTGCTAACTTAAGAGATTTATCAATGAAGGACCTATGATACTTCAACTTGGATCCAATAGAATATATCCTCCCACGCTCATCATCAATAAATTCTTTACTGCATATACGTAATGCCCTATGGATCATCGACTGGAAGGATTATTGTTTAACTCTGTCATGTTGACCTGAGTGATGATGAATTTAAGAACAAACATTGGTTGGTTTTCTGTATATGCTGAACTCAAACATGTTTCTATTGCTACGGATCATACAGTCTAAATATGGTAACATACAATTTTTTTTTCCACTTCCACGGTAAATTTGATAAAAGGTACTACATTGTTAAGGAAAGGAGAAATGTTTGTAAATTTTCACTTGTTGGCCAACGCAAAGAACATCATCTACATACCTAAACCAGATTGCCTAAAAGGGTAATATATACATTAGTAATTTTGTTTCAAAGAGTTCTATATAAAGATTACTTAAGATTGGAGAGAGAGGGTTAACCATCACCATCCCATATTTTTTTTAGCATGATATTCTCCATTTACCTGAAATTCACAGTCTTTTATACAGAATTTGAAACAGGTAAATCAAGATTATCCAAGGCATCAACCAGATAAGCTAAGAGGTAATTAACTCAAACTTTTATGAACAAAGATGATACATCAAAGCTCACCAGTTTGAAATCACAATCAATCTAGATGTTATTAACTTGTGATTTGAATCTACATTTTTCATGATATTAGAATACCTTCATCAAAGACTCGCCAGAAAGTTCTGCGGAATGTGTTTACAGAATACCTTGTAAAAGCTGTAATATGTTTTGTATTGAGCTGGCTGGTAAGGAATACTATGTCAGATTTAAGCAACGTAAATAGAGTATAAGAGCAGAATAAGAATCAAACGCTTTGTTGATTATGTTAAGGATTATTACCACTGTATTGATTGAAGTAACGCTTACTCACTTATCAACTGTAACTCCTTGACCAAGAGAAATATCATCGAATCTTCTTTTATCAAATATGCAAAAAATTGTAACATTGATATTTATGAAGGTCTATACAAACTGGATAGCTTTATCGTAAGCAAAATTTATAAGCGGTTCCCTATCTATCTATCTATCTATCTATCTATATAGATAGATAGATGGATAGAAAGATAGATAGATAGATAGATGCATAGACAATAGGAACTCTGTCCACAAACACAAATCTTCTACTGTCTTTCTTTAGTCCCATTTCGTCACGTAATTCACAAGATTCTAAATCACATTTTCCTTGAGGATAGGAAATTAAGAAAACTGACCACGTAAGTTGTGCGCGTCGTAAGAGGCAACTTAATGTGGGGGATCCCATCCTTTCTTGTATTTTCACATTCTGTAAGAAGGAACCAAGCGATGAGTGATCTTGGAAGGTTGAGGGTGAAGTGCCTGATGATGTGCGGATGTAAATAGGGTGGGAAGAAGGGAGAGACAGATGCTATGTCTTGGGAAATGGAGCCTGGCTGACATGTCTGTGAGAGAAACAAAGTTGATGGAGAAGGGTGTTGCTTTGGATTTTGCTCCAGGGGAGTTGGCTGTTTGCATGCCACCACCATTAGCTAAGCCACGCATGCTCGGGAAGGGACTTCGCCACATGATTACTGTGTGGCCGTAGATAGATAGATGGTTATATAGATAGATAAATAAGTTATAGTATGAAATATATATATATGTATATATATATATATATATATATATATATATATATATATATATATATATATATATATATATATATATATATATATATATATATATATATATATATATATATATATATATATGCCTAGATAAACCCGGCCTCTTTTTGGTTGTCTGTGCCAAAGGTCCGTGACTGCATCTCAGATGGCGCGCGCATCTAGAACAAACCAATCATAGTCAGTCTAGTCTACGTTAGCCATTCACCGACATGCACCAGTGTGCTTGTGTTGCTGCTGGGAGTGTATACATTAAGATACAGGGATCCGGACAGTTGCAGTGTACCCCAGGTGTCAGGTCAACTGGTGCGGTTCTCATGAGTACACCAGTAGCTTTGCTTTAGTGTCATTTTCAGGTGTTTACTGTCCATTGCGGTCATGTCTACTCCTCCAGGCGACGTTCCTCAGCTTCAGCCACACCTGTCAAGCACCAATGAGGACTTATTTATTCTTTAGGTTCTTGTGGTCCGAGAAGAAAAACTTTATTAGATGAGACAAAGTACTAGTTTAGGAATCAAAGTCACCCATGAGAGATGACTGCGTAGTGTGTTTAATTTTCCTCATTTCTGCGTGTATGTTAACATTTGTGTTTATGTATTTTTTTTGTGTGTGTGTATGTGTGTGTGTGTGTGTGTGTGTGTGTGTGTGATTTACTTTATAATGACAAGTTTGTACCGTGATGGTGATTTGTCTATACATCCTTAGTAATCTCTTTGCGGTCTTTGTAATGGCCGACATGGCACGGGCAAAACATGCCCAAATCAAGACCATCTCAGGTGAAAGATAAAAAGATATGAAAATAACGAAAATTTAATCATGGTGTAGCAGGTGATTGTAGGTCTGACTTTTAAAGGAAGAAAGGTAGCGTTAAGAAGGAAATACAAAAGGAAGAAAAGAATTTTAAAGTTTAGCTGTTATATGGATGGAGAAAGAATCATAACGGCCAATCCTCGAGTGGTTGGCCTCCACACTGAAACTATGGGAAGAAACAGCCAAACGCGAGCCATGAGACCAAACCTTCAAGGTCGGGTATCTTCCAACGCTGTGTCTATGTCTCTCTCAAGGTCTCAGCTGCCTCCCTTAGTGATGAAGTTGCATCTCATTAGTAGTCTGGTTATTTTCCTTCCAGTTAACGAGCTTTGTGTCCATGGTGAAGCAAGTGAAGGGGATGATGAGGGCGAGTGTTATGCTACTGATGTGCCTGTTGGCTGACGCGGCCGCTAAAACGTCTATGGGTGAGTGAAACTTGCTTTGGAGTCACCTATGCAGCTTCCAGCTGTAGGCTTACTCGGCTGGACTCGATCACGAAGGTTAGAGGGAGCAAGTATAGAGCACTCAGATACTGTACTCTCATAAGACAGGGGTAGACTAAACGGCTGGGTATACTAAAGTGGTTACAGAGTGGTGAAGTGTTGCATCATTTCTCTTCTTATAAGTTCAGTAAGATCTATTCACAATTCGTTTTGGTGACTCGTAATCTCTAATGATACCCTCAGATGACGAAGAGTTGGTGGTGGGTGTGATTGCGGCGGTGAGCGCCGTGCTGGAAGCCACATCTCAAGGTTCTTGTTCTCTCATCCTCCTCACAGATGGCACCACCTTATCCTCCACAGTCCATAAGGTGATGCAAAATGTATACCTTACGTAAAACTTCTAAGTAGCGTATTGTCCTGTAGAGTAACCAGGTGCTCTGCTTTCTATTTGCAGTGTTCAGGAGGTGTATGCTCTTGGCCAGGTGCCGTATGATCTCATGAGATACCTTAGTATACTATAATCTAGTGTTCGGACACTGTATGGCCTTACGTGTTGACCAAATGCTGCATGATCTGAGGTAAGGTATGTTCTGTGCTCCTGCGTAATGTTTAAACTTTGTTTGCTTCTGCTGTAGGTTGTAAGTGTCTACGGGAGGTAAAGTGCGATCACGTTTTTCATTTTCCTATTTCTTAATATACCAGTTGGATCCTATGACCTGTTACACAGCGTCTTAGTATCATCCACTGTTGTATGACCTAATGACGCTATATGTTGCGAACTGACGTCAGTTGGCTGATGTGTTGTAGTGTTGAGGTTTTATTCCCGAACATTTATCGTGTAGCTACTGAGTGTTGTTGAACGGCATCTAGGTACGATATAAGGCTATGTAACATATAACATAAGGGTGTTTATATGACTAAATAGTGTTGGAGTAAAGTGTGCAGTTATGTAATAGCCAACAGAAACCGGAGTTTTCTATGCTTCTTTTCTAAGTCTAAGGTAATACCTATCCGTGTTTCATTAGCAGAGGTAATACACACATGTTAGCCAAGACTATGTAAGCATCACTGGCTCTCTCACACAGGCAAAGTTTGATAGTGCCTACGAAGTTATCTTGCAAACAGAAAAGATAAAAGCTGAGGTCAACTGACATATTACTGATGGTACTTATGATGAAGCATTATTTCTCTGGTTCACAATAATCAAACGTTTTACAGTTAGTGAGCAGCGAGAGGTCTTCCCCTCTGGGTGTGACGGTGATGGAGGTGACGGCAGTGGATGGTCAGGACGGTAACGTGACGCTGGCGATGCTCTCCCACCTGGTTGACCTGGCTAGACAGGTAGGTCACTCTCATATTATTGCTGAGGCGCATAGGTCAGTCTAACAATAGCGATGAATCTGTTAGGTAACTTTCAACTAATCTTCTGATTAAGTGAGTAGATTATTTTCACATATTTACTCAGACTGTTAGGTTATAAAACATTCTACTCAACAAATTAGTCCTTTCTGACATCTGTTTAGTCGATCTGGTCATTTATGCATCTGCTTAAGCGATGGGGTCACTTTTACACGTCTCCTTAAGTGAATAAATCTCATTCTTCCTTTTAGATGGGTAAGTCACTCTCCCAGCATGAGTGGGTAGGTTATTCACATTTCCGTTAGGCAAGTAGGTCACTCGGACGCTTCTTAAGCAGGTAAGTCACACTCCTTAAGATGATTAAGCAGCATAACACACGGTTTTCAGGTGCGGCTGGGGTCGAGGTGCGTGAGGGTGGTGGTAGTGAGCCACGACCCGGCCTTCCTCGCCGCCTTCGCCGAGTCCTCCCTCAAGGGCCGCCTCCTGGTGTGGGCCACCAGGCTGCTGGTAGTCACCAGTCTCACCCTCCCACAGCTCTATACCCTCCTACCCGCCCACTGGACCTTCTCCATGATGAACACCATCTTCCTCAACCTGGAGGAGACGACACCCAATTTCAGGTAATATTTACAAAGTATGGAATCTTTTTCAACTTGACAGACATGCCAACCAATGTTATGTTATGCTTATACTAGATCACGCGCATCACTGTGACCTCTTGCAATACATATGTACACATCTATGTTCGGGTAAGCGGGCAGGATGTTTTCTTTGATGCTCTGTTTAAGATCAATGCATATTCTAATCTTTTTTTTTTAGATTACCACACGTTTTGATTTATAAGTTAAAGTGTGAATTAAATGTTCTATATTAAATTTCACCTCATAATTGCAATGCATGAGACGTTTCGGGCACAAGAACACTGCCCATCTTCATTCCAATTGATTATAAAAGAACAGAACAGGAATGAATCACATCTTGATGTGTTACAAATGAGAGCAGCGACGTAGATGATATATTGATTGGTGGACCGTGTTCCTTTGGAGTTCATACGTGGTAGTGAGGTCAGTAGGGGGTCAGAAGTGTGAGTGATCCACTCACTTATGCAGTGGGATAGTGACTTACCCACTTAAACGAAAATAGAGTATTTTTTTACTTGAGGAGACGTATGAATGTGACCTCTTCGCTCTAGCAGAATTGTGATTGCTAGATAGCTAGTGACTATGCATTGGCCTTTCTCTTTTGAATGGAATCAAGATAGATATGTTTCCCTCTGTCTTTACGCCCCTTTGTAACCCATAACACAGTTGTCTTCATCTCGATAAAACGAGGCACTAGTGACTGTAGGGAGCGGGGGATGACCTAATATAATGCAAGGATCACAGTTTGCCTTCGCGTTGTAGATGTGGTGTGTACTCCTACTTGCCCTACGGCCCGAGTGGGGCCCGAGTGCTACGGCTTGCTTCTTGGACGTGGAAAGGCGGTCTCTCCCTCCTGTCTGACACCCAGCTCTTTCCTCAAAAGTTTTCTAGGTGAGTATGACAACACTATTCGGAAATTGGTTTTACATTGTCATTGGTACGAAACGATTATAAACTATCAGTGGTACGAAATGACTAGTCCATCAGTGATACGAAATGACTATAAACTGTCAAGTACACGAAATTATGAACTGTCAGTAGTACAAAATAATTATAAACTCAATGATACGAAATTATATACTGACAGTGACACGAAATGATTAAAAACTATCAATGGTATGAAATGACTACAAACTGGTAATGGTATGAAATGTCCATCAACTCTTTTCCGTTGTATGAATGGAGGAGGCTATTCAATTGGCGGTAGGAGTATTTACACATTATCTGGAGAACATAAACCAACTGGACGAATATTGAGGTGGGTATTGCAAAGCTATGGTGAATACCTGTTCCTACGGATATAAGTACATGTCCTTTGAATCAACATCTGCTATTAGTCTGTTCTAAAAGAAAGAAAGAAAATCTAATTTAAGGGATTCTAATCTTTGTCAGTTGTTCAAAGCAAGTAAAAAACACACTGTTTCCAGAAGGTTGAAAATACAGGTGAATTATTTAATGAGAGGAAACGAGTTTAACGAAATTTGACACTGACGTTGATTTCTCGACATTGAGCAAAATTTTCTTCACATTTGGTAAAAGCTTGGACTCAAGGACCGGAGTTACGTAACTTGACAGTGCTAGTGTGCAGAGATGTGTACTGAATGACACGTTATTCCTTGTATCTATTATCAGTTAGTATATCTAACGATTTCATTTTTCATGTCTGATATGAGAAACCTGCAGCAAATCTCCAATTTTACCTTCTTGTTGAGGAGATGAAGATAAATCTTTAACCCATTGTGTCCAGGCTTGTATGTTGTGTAAGATTACCTCTATAGCTTTGATCTTAGACATAAATCCTAGTTTTATGGTTGGTCGATAAATTTAAGCATAGAGGAGACATCTATTGGTCTAATGGCATTCAATAAAAAGTAATATGACCGCTGGATATTTTGTCTACTCTTAAATTTGTCAACCAACCAGTAAATCTAAAATTTCAGTATATCTAAGATCATATCTATAAAGAGGCCGTATTGAACTTTCTTCATTTTGTTCATATCTTTTTTTTATTGCCGTCATATCGCTATCAAAAGCTTTCTTGGTATGTGGCTATATGAGGTGAAAGGTATGGCTATATTTCCCCAGCTTCCACGGGGTCTCACTGCCTGTGACCACCTTGCCGTTCCTGCCATACTGGGGTGAGGTTGAGGAAGCTGTGCCTAGCAAGAGGTCGCAAGTCAAGAGGTACACAGGTTCTGACTATCATTTGCTGGAGACCGTCGCCGTGGCCCTCAACTTCAGCTTCCGCGTCCTCCCGTGCCGCTCCTGGTCAGAGGTGGGTCGCTGCCTCTGCTGTCAATTGCCCGAACAGCTGGGACGCAGAGTGATATACAGTGGCTACTAGATCTCAATTCTTTCTTCCTGTGATTTGCTAATTACTTTCCCATTGTCATTTATCCGTTGCCTATTAACAGATACTCTTATTGACATCGTAAAGTCTGGAGCTAGCGTCTACTTTTGAAGCGTAATCTTTTATATAGTTTTTTTTTTTTTTTGGATATTACAGACTTCCATTGTAAAGTGTCATGATTCTTGGAGTGGCATAATGTATATTCTCACTTGTGTTCGACAGATAAATACTTCATGGTTCCACACAAGCGATGATATGTAATATTTTTGAAAGACGTAGAATAGAACATATGGGACGGCACGAGTAATGTAATTGTATAAGTCTCACTTTAAACTACCCATTCGTTACAGACGATAATCAGATTTATTCTGGGTTAACAGAACCCTAAATAATAAATTCATTCCAAACGTGTCCTCTTATCAATCTTTAACTCACTGTTAAAGGAAGAGAGTTTGTATTCGCTGTTTTGCTATTGTTAGAGTTTTTCATTCAGATATGTATTATGACATCAGTGTGTACGTGTGTGTCTGTGTGTGTTTGTGCGCAGGTGGGGGCCCTGGTGGTGAGGCGAGTGTCTCTCTTAGCTCCTGTTTACCACATCCTCCTGCCCCAGCGGCAGGAGGAGTACGACTTCACCTTCACCTACGAGTACGCCTTCTTTTCCTTCGCCATGGCCAAGCCGTCGCTCCGGCCCCAGTGGCAGAACCTGCACTACCCGCTGGCCGACCAGGTGTGGGCGGCGGTACTGGTAGCACTCCTGGTCGTGCCATCCTTCATGTTCGTGGTACGTCACCTCCTCTAGCTCGTGAAGGAGGCCGTTTCCTTATTCTTCAACATACTCAGTTGCTCGCGTGTATATAAGAAATACTCTGACTTCTTTAAGGACGAAGAGGGTTTGAAAGAGGGAAAATTATATGTCTAGAATTCACGAACGCCCCAAGATACTTACCTATCGCTTGAAATAGACTTTTCTGATTTTGAGGTGCTATTTCACTCTATGACCGGAGGGGATGTCAGGTATGTACAGTTCATTATGCACAGATGCAATGAAAATCAAAGGCCCGAATCATCATTAACAAACAATAGTGATTCTTAATGATTTCGTCCTGTCCTCAACTCCTTCTTTTTTGCTTTCATTGCGACACTTCCCCTTTACTTCTTACTCTCAATGTCTCAGTATAGTGTGACTGACGACCATCAACCGATTAATTTGATCCTCAGCGGATGATGTGAGGTGCCTGGAGATATTAACACATTCTTAACGTATACTTAGAGTGTCATACTAATATCCTATGGGCTATTGTATGATCTTGGTAAAAAAAGATCATGTAAAGGTATCAGACATCAGGTTTATTTGAGTTGTATTTCAGTCGCTCAAAAAATTGTTTTAAGCATTTTTTTTTTTTTCATCTTATGCTACTTTAGCGTCGAATGTTCGTTTATTGATAACTTATCACATGTGTGTGAGCTTTTGTAGGCAAGTAGTAAAAATGAATATGTCGCATTTGCTCAGATGTCTTTCAAATATTCTTGAAGTTATAGAATGATTATCAATAATGCCATCAAATGAATCATTTTGTTCCTAATCCTCTGAGAAATCCATTGGAACGATATATTTAACACATTAACACATTATCACATAATGAGTCTGTTTTCTTAATATCTTTATATCTTACTTTGTTCCTTTCCGATTAACGAGTTCCCAGAGCTTATGGTTCATTATATTTGTTACGAATTCATCTCCATCTCGAGTGATGTCAGACATCCATTCCCTTAGAGGGAATTCTTCTCATATAATGTAAGTAAAGGTACACAAGGTATGCCCTTAGGCGTTGTGTCCGCTGTCTGGCAGGTTGGACACGGCAGAATAGGGGCAGGGGCAGTGTTGCAGCACATGACAGGGATGCTGGTAGGGCAGAACCTGCCACGACGGCTACCCACCACCAGTTCCAGCCGCCTGCTGGTGGCCGCCTGGCTGGTGTTCGCCTTCATCATCGGGACGGTCTACCGCGGCAACCTCACCGCTCACCTCACCCTGCCCAAGTACCCGCCTCGACCAGAGACACTGCAGGAAATGGTCGATGCTATACAGAGGTAGTATTCCATGTATAGTGTCATGTGTATATACTTTCCATACCATGATTATGTTATTGCATCCATCTTATACAAACAGAAATCAATGTACGATGTTTTCTCTCGTAAAGAGTGACAATGCCGCCATACGGAGTGGAGTTTCGTGAGTTCTTCAGGCAGTCGGAGTCGCTGGTGTTTAAGACTCTGGCTGAGATCATGTTCACTGGATCCACAGTCGTGGAGGGACTACAACAGGCCGTCAAAAAGAAGTGAGTTGTCACCATCTCAGTATCAAATAAAGCGAAATAATGAGACCCATAGCTTAGTCGTGATAACTGGAATAGAGTAAAACTGATAATTTTGTACTTTTCATACCTTCAAGAGTTACAGGAAATACGATATTAGAATGTCTTTACAGTCGCTGCTGATATATGAAGTATATTCTCCACTAGATGAAGTATAGAGGCGCACTTCTTGTATATGATTTATTTTTCCGTGATCAAAATCTATAAGAAAGATTACAAGCTAACCCCAACTACTCGTGTAGATTAATAATCTCGATCCCAAACCATTAAGTCGACAGTGTAATCATGTATGTATCAGTCGACATGTTAAGCTTTTTGGAAGAAGATCAAAACATCATAAGCATACGTTGTTTGACGTTGCATTTTTCTGATGAAAAGCAACCTAATCGGTAATGTAAAAAAAAAAAAAAATCGGAGCAAAGACTTCAAACTGTGTAGGTATCAGAGCAATACCAATTCCACAATCGACAGGCGAAATCTGAATCATAGCATTAGTATAACATTAGTATAACATCAAGTAGCTGTAGCCAAAGATTATAAACGAGAACAGAATTCTTTACATGGACGCTCCCTTCTATGTTTGTGTAGCCTCATTCTGTATTTCCTTCTGGCCCAGACAAGCCCACATAGGAGGCAGACGCTACCTGCAGCAGAAGATTGCCGAGGACTTCACTGAAGCGGATGGCAGCACGAGGTTATACTAGGACGTGAGACAATCTTCCCTGGACCTTCAGGTTGGCCGATCCCTCACGACGCGCCTTACAAGCTGCAGATGGACTGGTGTATCATGGCTGTTGTGGAGGTGAGTCAGCACCTCCTGGTGTAGGATCAATCTAACATCCTACTCCGAAGTGAGGACGTGGTCTTCCGTGTTGTAAAGCGTTACATTTATATCCACTAAACAATTAAGCCACCTAGTTGTACTGCATGATCAAAAGGAGTCTGTTATTTTCCATTGCCTTCCCTTATATTTTCATTACCTTCATCCGTAAGTGATTCATGAGAAGAGTTCAAACTTCTCATTATTACATGGACTCCCGTGGTGAAGCGGTTAGTGTTCTTGACTATAACGTATTTATATGCCGCCCAGGGTCGAGCGCATAGGTTCGAATCCTGGTTACGGCAGTCGGTTCACAGTCAACCCAGCTGTTCATCCATCCCTAGGGATTGGCCGATAAAATGGTTACCTGGATCAGGCCTTAATGGGATGGCCTTGATTAGGACCTCAGCTGTCCGTGCCGTCTCAGCCATAGAAAAAAGATTAACAAGGGACAAGGAGAATGGGGAGACCAAACTGGACATGGGTGGATGGAGGGAAAAATATTTTGAGTAGTCAGTGGTGGACACGCAGTAGGGTGAGAGGTGTGCACGGGATAGAGTCAAATGGAACGAAGGAGTATACAAGGAGCGACATGCTGTCAGTGGACTGATATTTCGATGCTCTTTCCACTTCATGGTTGCTCAAGAAATTCTTTATAAACCCCTCGTCAGTATCTTTCACTTTATCTTGAAAGTCAACCCAGTAACCTTTAATAATCCTACTGAACCAACTACTTCCTCAAATTCTAAGCAGGAAGGAAAGATTTTCCAAGACACAGTGTCACTGTGCTAAGTAATTACATGTCCCTGATACACCCTTCGATGATCAGGCACTAAAAGAAAAACTGAATCTTCTTGAAGATTGTACTGGCAGTTTTTTCTTTAGGTTTTCTGTTCTGAACAAGTCAGAAATTTAGCCATCTTTCTCTTACCATAACAGATGATGAAAGGAAAATAATTCAGATAATGTTTGTTCCCTAAACTCCCGGTAATAGAAAACTAACTGCTATTATTTCAAGTAGTCGAAGGAGGACTTGAGGTCATGTAGTCATGAGACTTCGTCAGTTTCTTTACATTTTCAAACTATTTCTCACATCCAGGCTGGGCTGTACGAGAAATGGAGCACCGACATGCTGAGCCAAACCCGCCGGGTAAGCCAACGGAGGCAGCGGGAGTACCTGGCTCAGCAGCAACAGCAGCAGCAGCAGCAAGGAACAGGGCAGGGTTCTGGTAGCAGCATTACGGCCCTCACCCTCACACACATGCAGGGACCACTACTGCTCCTCCTCCTGGGACTCTGCCTCGCTGGAGTCACCTTCGTCATGGGGATCCTCGCAAAATCCTGTCTTTCATATGAATAACACTCGACTCGTCTCCACCACACGTTGGCTAAACTCAGTAGCTACAACGCTGTAAGATTACATGAAATTTTCCCAGAGGAAGAAAATAAGGGAGAGAGAATGTTGAACATTACTATGATATTTATCTAAATAGAACGTATTTATAATAACCGAATTTATTTCCAGTTTAGTAGAATAAACTAGCAATTGTCCCTATCTGTATTAATATAAGAAAAAAAATTGCCAATAAATCTACATCAGTATTTTCCCATATACTTTCTCATGAATTCTATTATATCATCTGGTATGCTCCTTGTCTCACTGAGGATTTGAACCTATGCGTCTTCTTACTGAAACTTTTGCCACAATACCCAGGTTCCTGAACTCCATTTCCCAATCTATGTTACCAATTCAAATCGTTGTATTCTGTGTACTTTCCACCATGATATGATATAACCTTCTTAAGTCTCGTTAAATTTCTCGCTATCTATATTTTACTGAACACATAATCAAACTTAACCATTGCATAGGTGTTGCATGATCCCTCCCATACAGTTTTGTACATGACATACTATTCTCAAAGTCCATCTCAGAATGTGTGAGGATAAGATCTCGTTTTAATGATTGTATGAGTCCCTCATATCATAGCACGTTCACTGACATGCTGGTATAAGAATTTCTCCCGTACACTCTCTAGGAACTTATGTCTTCGTGATTCCCTCTCTCCATGAGAGTCCAACTTTCCCCACGAAGCCTGTCTTTCTCCACTTGAAATTCCCCATTACCGGTGCACTACCCTCTCCATAGAGGGTAATTGTTACCACTTCACTTGTGTGTTGTTAACTTTGTATATTAGTAACAATTCTTTACTCCCATGTGTTGATACGCGCACACACCAAGTTAAGACGTGTGTGTGTGTGTGTGTGTGTGTGTGTGTGTGTGTGTGTGTGTGTGTTGTGTTGATATTCAAAAGGTGTAGCATCACCCGTCCGTCAAACAACAAAGTATGGGTAGATAGTCTGTTATTTCTCTGTAATTATCACCACAACCAGGGGAACATTATTGAGCGTATCGTCCAGTACTGGTAAAGGAAAATGCTGAAGGTAAAGCCTCCACAAGCCAACGCCAACCAGCCAATCACGTTATAGATCTTAGTGTCCACCACGTACCGACCTATCACTGCAAAGACCATTTTTTTCCTAGCCAGTGAACGAGAAGCACATCTGACTATTCACGATGACGTTAGCCAATCACCTCTGTTTGGTCTGTATGGTTACACGCTTGTGTATTTCTGAAGGACATATATAGATGTATTCAGATACCCAACGGCGAAAAGGGAGATATCTCTCCCTCTCTCTCTCTCTATCTCTCGTGTGCTGGAATTCAGGCTAGATAGATGCCTCATTCCCATTCCTTGTCCACCCCCATCTGCCACTCTACAGTAATAATAAGGTATTCACATTAGCAAGTTCATACTGGGTATCTTGGCAATACATGTGTGTCTGTATTAACCTCGAGTGCCCTCACGTTTCACGGAGGCACTGAGGTAGCTGCTAGCCACCCTCTGGCGTGCAGGATCAGGATAAGGAGTCAGATACAGAACGACTTTATCGCCGTCACATTTGTCTAGACTTACGTACTTTTGATATACAGTGGATAGGTGGAGGTCGTGTCATTACGTGTTCTGCTATATAATCTTTATCGAGATGGCCGTCAGTCGATTGCCTCTGGATTCCTTTTTCAGAAGGGGTTATGGAGTTACTCTAGGACCGCATTTGATGGAGCTTCGGCAGATATTTCCTGAAACAGGGAAATGATTGACTCCTTTGGAGGGAGTTCTTTGGCAGAGATTGTACCCCCCTCTCGTCAACTGGTGATGAAAGAGCCACGTCAAAGGTGATCTTTCGCTATCGGTGTAACCTAGAGTAGACGGAGTCCAGAATCAACTCTATCTATCTATCTATCTATCTATCTATCTATCTATCTATCTATCTATCTATATATATATATATATATATATATATATATATATATATATATATATATATATATATATATATATATATATTGATGAACTCCCCCTGCAAGAGGATGCGCTGCGAGTGAAAAGTCAGCTTTAGCGAGGCTGTATCACACGGAGTAGAGTTTCATTCAAGAAATTATCACTCCTAAGGAGTCTACATTTCTCTGCTACATATAGTGTGTGTAAACGTGTGTGTTTGTGTGTGCGCGTGTATGGTTTGTGATGCAGTTATACTATTCATTAAAAATCAACGCCTTTAAGAGACATATTTTCAGCGTCGAGGGTGAGGCTAGAGTGAGGCTAGACTATGAAGACCACAATCGTGATGATGATGATGATGACGTTTCTGCTGGCTCCCATCTCGGCTAATGTATTCCCTGACGCACGTAAGTTTTGGCTCTGCACTGTAGCCAAGCTACCAGTTCTCGACACATGTAGATTATTAGCCCATCACTGAGGTCAAGCTGTTCCTTCAGTCACTCTTAGGGTCAAGTTGTTCAATTACTCGTGTAAGTGCTAGCTTCTCACCAAGGCCGAGCTGCAGTTAACATTCATATCAATACCCTATTGACATTCATATCAATACCCTATTACCACTACGGAAGTAATTCGTCCGATTTGTTACGTCTCATTTAAGGGGTGGTTTTTATAGTGTTCCGTGATGTATTGTTCTATACGATGCAGTGTGCGAGGTTTGCTGGCATAATACCAACACCAAGAGGCATAACACTTTGAGGTTCACTGAGCCACAACTTTGCTTTTTTGGGAATTACTTGTAAATCATGATAGAAAAAAAAAGAAACGAGAAAAACAACGTAAGGGAGCTTATGCTTGTCACTGAGAGCAGTGACTTTGTGAAAGGGTCGACTTCTGGTCTGTGATGTGAGACGCCAGGTGGGTCGGATAACCGATGCATTTAGCATCACAGGATCGAGAGACTTTATCCGAGGCGCGTTCTTCGATGGCTAATGTATATAAATTCTCCTCATGAAGTATGTGACATAGAGGGTGTGGGAAAGAGAGGTAAATGGTAGATCTTTAGCAGCCTTTGGTCCTTCTCTTCCCCCCCAACACCGTTCCTTCCTGAGCATTCCGATGAAAAAGGAGATAGCACGATGGTCACTATGTCTCATCAGTAGCATCTTGTGTCGAGCCACAGCTCTCTCCCGCTCCGGAAAATTATTGACGACAATCATATGTGCCGACATTCATGTGGGTCCGGCCACCTGCGGGCACGAAAGCATTAAGAATATACTTGATTACCGTTCCCATTTCATCGTGATCACTTCATGTGTATGTGTGACACTTTTTACATATGTGACAGCTATACTTACAGGTCGTCATTGTCGGATATGTGAAACAAAGGCGCATTATTTTCTGGGAAGACTGCACGATTTTATAAAGAGATTTTGAATTGTATTGTAAACTTCTAGGGCTTCTCCTTCATCTAATTTTTCAATCAATTTACACTGTGAACTTCAGTCGATTTAATGTCTACCGTAAGCGTTTTAGCAATTTCTTGAAGAACAAAAAAAATGTTATAATTGACATTATCAAGCTTAGAGAGGGATATTGGTAGCCTGGCAATTGATTTTCTAGTATTTGGCAACCAACCACCTGACGTTAACTTTCCTCTGTACCTTTCGAAAATATGAGTCAAGCTTCGGTAAAAGAAAAAAGAAAATCATATCGCACACCTCAATATCATACACCTCATTTCACGTCACCTATTCTGTTAGTATTCATAATGCAATTCATTCTGCACCACTCAACTGCATATGTTGGTATATCTATATAGCACGCTCCTTGTTCGAGCTTATTTGACATTCCTTTTCATATGTCTTTTCACCCACTCACTGTGCCTCCCAAACACTTATCACATCCAGTGTGTGTCTCAATTGTCTGTACTGATTTCATTGATTGTCATCACTAGGTCTCAGTAACCCTGAGGAAATGTACAAAATACACCTTCTCTTTATGTTAGGCAATTGGTACTTTTACATTGTATGCATGCTTTAATACTGTTGTTTAACTAGTTGATTCGATTAATTACATAGATGAATGAACACACACACACACACACACACACACACACACACAAACCTTTCCACACACATATATATATATATATATATATATATATATATATATATATATATATATATATATATATATATATATATATATATATTACGCATAATCACATGTGTATAAACGTTCAGGTATGGAAAGCGTTGGGTCAGTGGCGGTGAGTGCCGTGCTGGAGGCCACGTCTCAGCCCTCCTGCTCCCTCATCCTCCTAACAGATGGCGTCACCTCACCTTCCAACGTCCTCAAGGTGACAATCTATGTTTACATGTATCATATGAATACTGTACGCTGTTGTGCAATCTTCAGTTGCTTAATGCCCTTGGTGTAAAGTGCAGGTACTGTACGCTTTTATGTAGCATCTGTGTTTTTCATGTAGTATCCAGATTTTATGTGTATTATGTAGAGTTAGGGTCTTGTAAGCTCTTTAGTATTGTCTCAATGTATATGTGAATATTCAGTGCTTTGGTGCTGCTTGCTCTGATAATGTATCTTGTTGAAGCATGTTCTATTGAAGCGAATATGATGAAAGGAGAAAGCGAGTTTCACAGCTTATCTATTTGAGTGAAGGCTTGACGTTATCATAACGACCAATCCTCGGAGTGGTAGGTCTCTACACGGAAACAGAGGGAAGTAACAGACACACTTGTGCCGCGGGTTCTATCTAGCCTTTGGGGCCGGGGACTTGGGACAGGTTAGAATAGCTCATGAGAACAGTGGCCAAAATGATACACGTACAATACATATGTAGCAGCAATCTCGCGGCGACCAGAGAGGGATGGTAGAAGAGAGGTTGCGTTTCCTATCTATTACTCCAGCTGTTGTACGCTTTCATGAGGCAAGAGCCTTTGCTTAAAGTAGCTTGAGCTGTTGTATGAGCTTTTTTCTTTGATGTTTTTTGAGACTTATTAAGAATGCAGGCTTCACATATTCTTGCATAGTGCTGAATGTTTACATGTTGTCATGTGGTAAGCATATTCTGTTTTTATGTAGAGTTCAGGTTCTGCATCTTATCATGCAGTGTTTACGGTTCGGCTGCTTTAAATCAGTGTTCGTATTTTGTATTCTCTTATTGAGTGCCCAGTTTCTGCGTGCTCTTATGTAATGTACAGGTTTTTCATGCTCTTGTCTAGTGTCCAAGTTTTGCATGCTCTTATGTGGTATACAGGAACTTCACTTTTTTATGTGGTACGCAGGATCTTTATATTGTTTTGTGGCGTCTATGTTCTGCATGTTCTTCTGTAGTGTTCAGGTTTCTTCGTTTGTGATATCTAGGTTCTGTATGTTCTTCGGTAGTGTTCATTATATTATATGTAACAACAGTATCAGAATTAAGCGTCACACATATTTCTTATAAAGAGTCACAAATGCCATCCCTCTCAGCGTCTGTGATCCAAGAGATCTGTCGTCCCTCTAGCGATCACGGAACTACACGGCAGCCCGCCAGCGCCCAGGTCATGAGGCTTCCTCTCTGTATCATCATAACGCTCTCCAGTCACACCTTTTTACGTCTA
Organism: Panulirus ornatus; assembly: GCF_036320965.1. Taxonomy (NCBI): domain Eukaryota; kingdom Metazoa; phylum Arthropoda; class Malacostraca; order Decapoda; family Palinuridae; genus Panulirus; species Panulirus ornatus. Next base: position 9,989,486 of record NC_092239.1, read on the forward strand.
CAATACGACATGCTCTCACGCATCGATATAAGCTATTACACCCAATACAAGGAAGGGAGGATTTCCAGCACGCAGGTACCACCTTTCAGTCGCTCTCTACGGCATGCTTCGAGTAGAAAGAAAAATACAGATATTTTTGGAGTGAGAAGTTCCTCGACAAGATTGTGCTCTCCCTTTCCAGCTTACTATTATGCTGCCTCGCCAGAGACGACTTTCGGCTCGCCGTTTAACTTCAAGCATGCGAAGTTTAGTACATACATATATGTGAATAGATAGACAGATAATCGTAAGTATATGCTGTAGCAATCAGTAACAGAGCATATCTTAAACAAATGTGATTTTTTATAGTACATATCACAACTTTTTAACCATCGGGCACCAGTGTCACATCTAAGGGCCGGAAACCCATAATACTACCTTCAGACTGACTGCTTGTTCATCACGCAGGCTGTGAGCAGCGAGAGGTCATCCCCCCGGGGTGTGACGGTGATGGAGGTGACGGCAGCGGACGGTCAGGACGCTAACGTGACGCTGGCGATGCTCTCCCACCTGATCAGCCAGGCTAGACGGGTAGGTCACCCTCACATCACTGCTGAGAGAGGTTAGTTAATCTTGCATTAATGGTGAGGGGTGAGGAGCGGAGCGAGGACCACTCTCATGTCATTTCTGAGTCAGGTAAGTCAATGTCACATCAGGACTGAAGAGGACTGGTCAATCTCATATAGGTCACTCTCAGATGAAGTCAGGTCACTATCACATCGATACTGAGGAGGATAGGTCACTCTCACATGAGGTTAGGGTGGGTAGTACACTCTCATGCCACTGTTGAATTGATAAATTACTCTCACTGATGAAAACGTGTTATCCTCAAAAATTTCGTCAGGTTGGTAGATTTCCCTAAAAGTAAAGCGAAGGCCGGTAGGCCATTCTCTCATTAACGCCAAGGCATTTTGGTCATTCCTATACTTTCTTAAACTTGTAGGTCATTCTCTGACGCTGAGGTGGTTAAGACTCCTCTCATGCTACTGCTGAGGCAGGTGAGCTGCTCTCATATTAGCTAACGAAGCGGGTACTTCTTTGCTGAGGTGGTAAGGTCATTCTCACACTACTGGTGAGGTGGGTATAGTTCGCTCTCACGTGGCTGTTGAGCCAGTTCGCTGAGTCTTTCTGACATCTCTGTTTCCCTTGGGTAGATGAATCATTATGGCTAACGGAGGTAGGTCCCTTCAAGATCCTACGCTAGACATGAACGTCACTCTTACATTATCATTGAGGTGGGCGATCGTCTCTCATATCAATGGTGTGGTGGACAATTCCACTCACATTACTCCACATGAAATGTCAGCTATACTGATGGGAACTGATGGAATCTTATGGTACGAGAAGGTCCTTGACGAGACTGTACTGGCCGAAGGTGACTAACAGTAATCTTGAGGAGGTAATTCTACAATGGCCATGGATCCAGTAGATTAACTGTCACCCTTTGCGTCTGGTGAGAGAGGCCCTCTCCCACCACTGCTGAGGTAGGCAGTGTACTCTCACGGTAGTGATGAAGAGGATGAGTAGTTCTTACGGTAGTGATGAGGAGGATAAGTAGTTCTTACGGTAATGATGAGGAGGATAAGTAGTTCTTACTATATTGCTGAATACATCGCTGCCGAGGTGGAGAAGTCACTTAGATAATTGCCAACTTGCGGATAAGTTTCACGTCTATATTACAGGATGGAAGAGACTTTCACTTCCCTACCTGCGTATGATAAACTCATCATAACCCGTCACCTTTATATATGAGGATGATTCAGTTACTTGTTTGTGTTCAGGTGCGACTTGGGTCGTGGTGCTTAAGGGTGGTGGTAGTGAGCCACGACCCGGCCTTCCTCGCCGCCTTCGCCGAGTCCTCCCTCAAGGGCCGCCTCCTGGTGTGGGCCACCAGGCTGCTGGTGGTCACCCGTCTCACCCTCCCACAGCTCCACGCCCTCCTGCCCGCTCTCTGGACCTTCTCCATGATGAACACCATCTTCCTCAACCTAGAAGAAACGCCATCTGGCCTCAGGTAATATGCATTGATACACACACACACACACACACACATACACACACACACACACACACACATATATATATATATATATATATATATATATATATATATATATATATATATATATATATATATATATATATATATATATATGTATATATATATATATATGCTCGAATACCCTTCGTCTCACATTGGTGAGCAACGGGGTCTACACTGGTCATTTCCTATCAGGCTTACACAGCCAGTAGGTAGCATTTTACCGAACCTAACTGTACAACGCGGAGGTATATGAATACAAACAAAGTGCATATGAAAGCGCACCTTCATGCAACATACAAACCCCCAACAGCCGGGATCGAACCCGGGACCCCTGTGCAACAGGCGGGAGCGTTACCGCCCTTAATAGGGAAATGATTATTCGAATACTATATACTCGAATATATGTGTACAATTCAACATACTCTCATCATGTACAGGGTCAGCGTGTATACTTACCTGCCGTTCAACCAGGCCAGTGAAAAAGTGCTTCAAGTAGCCACATGGACTCCAAACCGCGGCCTCCACCTTACCATCAATGCCCAGCTGTTCCCAGAGAAGTATGACAAGTAAGTAAAGGTGGATGGGGTAGTACCCACTCCACATACAGGGCGGGCATTTCCCTACGCCTATCTCTCTGTTTCTGTGTGACTGTCTGTCAGGTCGTAAATTATCATGGTTAATAATATGCTTTCAGATAACCATCTCTCCTTGTGTCTGCCAAACGTCCTCATCGGGGAATTTGGTTGTTAATTACCGCCTACCTGTCTGTGTCTATATTTCACAGCTCTACTGTGTATGACAGATGGACGGTGACTGCATGGCATGTACCGTGACCTCTCCTTTCACTCAAAGTCCAATGGTGAATGAAGTGATCGTTAAAACATTGTGTGGGGGATTACACTTAGTGTATTCTAAGTCTTTTCCAATCCGATACAAAGTCCGTTGTCTAAATTCGGCCGTAGATTGAATTATGTTGCTGCTTCATAATACATCGTGTGGTCGAGAAACCTCTCAAAGATGATTATGTTAATTTGGCAATGACTCAATTCATGGAAGACAACAAACGAAAGGGAACTATTACCAAGTCCATGAACTGAACTTGCATCTTGCAGGAGTCCTTTTGATGGGTTACTGAAAGCTGCCACACCCCTTGATGATGCATGGACACAGTACTGGTCTTGTTATTAATGACGAGAGATATCACGACGTAGACCTTTTAGATTTTTCACTCACAAACCAAAATGATGTTACCAATGAATGCGACAGCAAGAAACCCAACAGATATTTCTTTAAGTTATAAACGCATTTCCTCAGGTGGGTTTGAGTGGTTCATCTTCGAAATCTTTAGCTTTTTCTAACACTCACAAGGACTTGCCCAACACCACGAGCCTTCTTCAGGTAACTACAACCTTGTGCGTCGTCAGTTTCCAGGGAGCGACGATACCAGTGACGGCGCTGCCCTACCCTCCGTACTGGGTGGAGGAGGAACACCGGACCGCCAACGGCACCACCGTCAGGAAATACTCCGGCACCGACGGCGAACTACTGAACTCTGTGGCTGGTGCTCTCAAGTTTACCTTCTACGTCCTCCCTACCGCCAGCTGGGCTGAGGTGAGTCACTCAGCATTGATGTGTTAGAGCATTATATTGTCCAGAGGTGAGTTATTACCCCTACATGAACCGAGATGAATAATTGTACTGCCTACGCCAAGTTTACTCACTGTCGCGAGGTTAACAGACGTGAGACACCGGTTACTGGAGTCTGGGTCGATACAAATCTGGGAGATGAGTCTGCCACTGCCTCAAAAGGTATAAAAGTGAAGGCTGGAATTAAAGAGGTATTTGTATACCAGGTATATGAGTATAACTGATAAGGTGTATGGGAGAGTAGCAATAGCGGGTGTAGTGGCATGCAGAGACCATCAAACTGGTGAAGAACAATTGGGTTAATCCAGATGCTGCTGCTGCTGCCTGGGGTAAGATTGGCTACTGTTGTTGTATAGGCTGTGGTGAGTCACTCCTACTGTATGGACCGGGGTAGATCAGCATTCATCCAAGGTGCACAATTGCCTTTACATGGGTCAGCGTGAGTCGTTGCCATTACTTGGAATGAAATGACTCACCGCTGCTACATTGGCCATGATGTTACCTCTATTACATAGGCTAAGGTAATTCATTACCAGTATATGGATCAAGGGAAGGAAGACTCTACCGCCACATCAGTTCCTCACAATTTCTCAGACAAGATGATTTACGTGCTAGAGGGACACTGAACTGCTGCCAGTGTATAATCCGAAGCAAGAAAGTCCCGCTGCATGGAACCTTTAAGTGGATAGGGATAAGTCTTCTACACTGAGCAAGGTGAATCACTGCCTTCACAGAGCCAGAATCAGTAAGTTTATGCAGTCCATAAAGAGCTAAGATGTTTGATTTCATTTGGAAACTGTCATTTATGATTCCGGTAGATGATGTACCAGTCTCTGAAACCAGTTCTTCATGAATTAAACTTTGATTATATTTCAAAACAAAATGTTTCCGATGTACATATAAATGAAAGTCACATCTGCCAAGTGATTCGTGTTCGGTTACTCTGATTTTTTAACAATACCTGCGATATCTGAGTGTAAGAAAATTTACCCTTCCGTACGTGGTAACAAATGGCCCTCCCATTCACTTTATTTTCCTTTATCATCTTAATTCGATACGAGATAGATCCTTCTGTGTACTTTATCATACTGAAGATTGATGGTGCCTTCTACATTGGTATACTCCATGGCAGGCTGACAAGAGAGTGCCGGAGAGAAGATCCTTCATCTCACCCGTGTACCACACGGTGCTGCCACAGCGTCTAGAACGGTATGATGTGACGTACACCTACGAGTATGTGTTTATGGCTTTCGGTATGAAGAAACCTGGCCTCAAACCCGGCTGGCAGAGCCTCTACTACCCGCTGGCCGACCAGGTGTGGGCGACCGTCCTCGCTCTCCTGTTCAGTGTACCAGCCATCCTCATCGTGGTACGGTGTTTATGCTCATTCCAATATCACCTTTTCTGCCAGTGTATGAACAGTGTCTCTCACTCTTAAGAATGTTCTTGTCAGTGGGTCTAAGTGGACTTTGCAGTCCGTAAGCGTTTTTTTTTTGTGTCACTGAGGTTTACATAATAAAAAATTAAAATGGACAGATATTTTGCAAGGAAACCCATGTTTATGAATCCCTGAGAAACTTAGGCTGAAAGTAATTTTGAAGCTGAACACTTAAACCTACTGAACGAGAGCTGTAGGCATATGAGGGCGAATTGCCCGCATGACTGATTGTTCTATACCTATGAACTTGTACGAGGCTTCTGGGAGAAACCCTAATACTTCTTCAGTAGATGATATGTCACTATAGTCAGGATATGTGAATCTTGATGATCTTTTCTTCTTAATTCATTTTTGGTCAGTTTGGTAGCTGTTTCAGTGATGTGATCATGTGTCTTATTCGTTATATCTTGCTTTTATTGATAATGAAAGTTATTCAGAGTTTTAGAAGCAGCAATGGAAAAACTGATGAAATCTAACATTTAGTTTATCCTTGTGATAATAGTTCTGTCGACAAAATGTCCTCCTTTTTAGTTCAGTTTTCATATGCTGGAAACTGTATAATTTACAGGCATCAGAACAAGTTCAGTCCTCTTGTCTGTAGGCTTATTGACTGTCATCTGGTTATCATTTTCAGTTCCAGATAATAAGTTGCTTTACGTAATACTTTAGTCCTGATCCGATCCTATGGAAAAGAAAAGAGAAAAAGGATTGCTAGTGTGTCAGAAGTAGAAGGGGCAAGGGCTAATGGAAGACAGCGGAGGAAGATCAAAGGAAGAGACGAGAGAAACTGTGGGATACTAGGGACAGGAACGTTCAGGGGGACGAGAAGCGTTAAAATGGATTGGAAGGACGTGGTATTTGAAAGGGGGTAGGTAGGACCATGGTGCTACTAGGCTTAACCAGGGAATGTGAAACGGTCGAGATAAACCATGGTCGAGTCTCTTGGGCCTGGCGGTGAATGGTAGACTCTAGGTATAGTATTGTGCACTTGAGAATTTAAGAATAGATGTGTGCAAATGAGAGCACTTTTCTTGTTCCAGGTGCTACATGGCTAATGTGAAAAAGGCAGTGTATAATACATATATATATATATATATATATATATATATATATATATATATATATATATATATATATATATATATATATATATATATATATATATATATATATATATCCCCGAATGTCCTTGTCACATTATGTCAAAAGGAAGTTGTCGTAATGCTAATTCTTCATTCATGATTAGGCTTTAGTAGTTGTTGATATTGGCAGGAATTCCCCTAAGAGTTTCTCTTCCTTCTTGAATAAAGAAGCACGTCAAAGACAACGTCCCTGAGCAAAACCTATGTCATATATAATTACCTTATTCACGCCCTTCAAGACGGAGTATATAGATACAACAATTGCTCGAGCACTTCAGATTATTCGTGTAGGGAAGCAGAGGGACGGCGGCAGCAGGATAGGGGCGGGAGAGGTGTTGCAGCACATGACAGGGATGCTGCTGGGGCAGAACCTGCCACGACGGCTGCCCACCACCAGTTCCAGCCGCCTGCTGGTGGCGGCCTGGCTGGTGTTCGCCTTCATCATCGGGACGGTCTACCGCTGCAACCTCACCGCTCACCTCACCCTCCCCAAGTACCCGCCTCGACCAGAGACAGTAGAGGAACTGGTTGAAGTAATTGACAGGTGAGGTACTTACAGCTGTATCTATGAACTGATACATAATCGTGACCCTGCTATTATTTGAATGATGCGGTGCCTCAACATCTTCATGAAGCTCAAAAAATATATGCATGAGTACGTTGTAAGACGTATGACATATAGTCCGCGAATAAAATTGTATAATTCATTTTTGTCAATTCTGAAGGAATTTAAAGAGTCACTTCTTTTAAAAGATAGATGTTGGATGTCTCATGTACTGTGAGAATTTTGACAATGTTTAGAATTATACGAGGTCACTCACTAGAGTTTCTTAATCCCAAAGAGTAACACGGCCGCTGTACGGAGCTGCTTACAAGGAATTCTTTATGAACTCCGACTACGAGGTGTTCCAAAAGCTTGGCGAACTGCTGGTCATCGGCATCGGCGTGAGAGACGGACTCAAGCAAGCTTTGAAATATAAGTGAGTCGCGAACCATTCAGTTTTTAATATACTAGACTGAAAGCTTTCTTTTTTACTTACATGTTGTTGCTACATAATCACCAAGAATGCATGATATAGATTTTGCCAACCTTAATTTTTCGTTAGCTTTGGAAAGGTCCCGTACTTGCTTTAGAAACTTAATGATATTTGTCCATATCTTTTTTTTTTTTTCATTTATTACGTTCGTACTCAGCGTAGCTCACTCCAGCTTTGTGTGAGCAGTTGTGTGCTTTCTGATAAGCCCAGATGGTTTGTTCTTGTGTATTATCTCTTTTCTTTTTTTTTCCAGCCAGGCGGTAATAGAGGGTCGGCGTTACCTGGAACACATCATTGCTGAGGAGTTCAGCCAGCCAGATGGCACCACAGACTTGTACATTGGCCGTCAGCACGTCACTCCCGGCCTGGCCGCCTGGATCATTCCCCACGACGCCCCTTACCGTCTACAGCTGAACCGCTGCATCATGGCCGTCATAGAAGTAGGTTTGGAATATTCACGTACTTTGCTGTTTTTAATATAGATCTGCTGTACTTATGAGTGAGCTCATGTGCGTCATCTGTTGACTCGTTTCTTTTGGAGATATTCCGTGTTCCTCAGCAGGATCTGAATTTGGATGTGAGTCATGATAACGTGTCACCTTAGCCAAAATGCTACGTGTCGTTTTCCATGATAAACACCAGAGTCCCTCAGGACAACTCGTTTTCCTTCCAGTTTATATCACGATCACGAGAGAGCCTTGGTGGTAAGAGAGTGGCAAGATGAGCTTAGAATTAGGTCGTCAATCAAAGCGCAAGCCTGGGCGAAATAAGTAATGAAGAGTAAATGCAGTTATGGCTACATGAGCCTTAGCTCCTAATAAGTGAAATATTTTGAATGTTGTCGTGATCAGTGAGGGAGATTCATATTTTTTTTTGAGGGGATTTCACTCTCATAAGCTGAGATCACAAATCCATACAAAGGACGGATTAATCCTCTGTATAATCGAAGCATCTATTCAGAAGAATTTTCTCAGTTTCTTGCCCACTTGATAATGTAGGACTTCCAAGACTGATTGTATGTTACAGTGATATCGAGTATGTTTATTGCGGTAAGTACCAGAATCACAGAGGTTGTGAGGAGGTTTTTGGAGGAGAACTGGGGAGAAATTAGGTCTCGAAGGCGTTAACCCCAGCGAGGATATACAACTGCCCCACTGGAGTTTTTCCATAGAGGAAAGAAGAAGTTGAATTTTCGTTTCCTTAGGCAGGCTTGTACGAGAAATGGAGCGGCGACCAGATGGCCAAGGCTCGACAACGAAGCATGAGGAGGCAACAGGGTCAGGGGGGTGAGGGAGCAGAGTCTAGCAGCACCACCACGGCCCTCACCCTCAGGCACATGCAGGGGCCCCTCATACTCCTTTTTCTGGGTCTCCTCATCGGAGGGGCTCTGTTCGCCATCGAATTCGTCACACACTTGTACCTGCAAACTTCTGAGTGAACCTTGACACCACGGAGAACATATGAACATATGTTCCTGTATACAGCATACAGAGGCCCTCAACGTAGAGAATTATGTGGGAATATCCTATACCTGTATATATATATATTTGTATTAGAGTATATGCATAGTGACACACCACTTATGTATGCTTCTTAGTAATGGTGTAAAGTAGAGATTCACTTAGAATCGATTTTCTTGCCATGAATTACAATCAAGCAGTAAGTTTGATTTACTGTATGTAAAAAATATTCATGTTGTTTATTTGAAATATAATAAGGCCAACTTATATCATATATATAAATATATATATATATATACATATATATATATATATATATATATATATATATATATATATATATATATATATATATATATATATATATATATATATATATATATATATATATATATATATATATATAAAAAAGGGGGTGACTGTATTGTTGACTGGTTGGTAAGGTTATTTAATGTATGTATGACTCATGGTGAGGTGCCTGAGGATTGGCGGAATGCGTGCATAGTGCCATTGTACAAAGGCAAAGGGGATAAGAGTGAGTGCTCAAATTACAGAGGTATAAGTTTGTTGAGTATTCCTGGTAAATTATATGGGAGGGTATTGATTGAGAGGGTGAAGGCATGTACAGAGCATCAGATTGGGGAAGAGCAGTGCGGTTTCAGAAGTGGTAGAGGATGTGTGGATCAGGTGTTTGCTTTGAAGAATGTATGTGAGAAATACTTAGAAAAGCAAATGGATTCGTATGTAGCATTTATGGATCTGGAGAAGGCATATGATAGAGTTGATAGAGATGCTCTGTGGAAGGTATTAAGAATATATGGTGTGGGAGGCAAGTTGTTAGAAGCAGTGAAAAGTTTTTATCGAGGATGTAAGGCATGTGTACGTGTAGGAAGAGAGGAAAGTGATTGGTTCTCAGTGAATGTAGGTTTGCGGCAGGGTTGTGTGATGTCTCCATGGTTGTTTAATTTGTTTATGGATGGGGTTGTTAGGGAGGTAAATGCAAGAGTCCTGGAAAGAGGGGCAAGTATGAAGTCTGTTGGGGATGAGAGAGCTTGGGAAGTGAGTCAGTTGTTGTTCGCTGATGATACAGCGCTGGTGGCTGATTCATGTGAGAAACTGCAGAAGCTGGTGACTGAGTTTGGTAAAGTGTGTGGAAGAAGAAAGTTAAGAGTAAATGTGAATAAGAGCAAGGTTATTAGGTACAGTAGGGTTGAGGGTCAAGTCAATTGGGAGGTGAGTTTGAATGGAGAAAAACTGGAGGAAGTGAAGTGTTTTAGATATCTGGGAGTGGATCTGTCAGCGGATGGAACCATGGAAGCGGAAGTGGATCATAGGGTGGGGGAGGGGGCGAAAATTTTGGGAGCCTTGAAAAATGTGTGGAAGTCGAGAACATTATCTCGGAAAGCAAAAATGGGTATGTTTGAAGGAATAGTGGTTCCAACAATGTTGTATGGTTGCGAGGCGTGGGCTATGGATAGAGTTGTGCGCAGGAGGATGGATGTGCTGGAAATGAGATGTTTGAGGACAATGTGTGGTATGAGGTGGTTTGATCGAGTAAGTAACGTAAGGGTAAGAGAGATGTGTGGAAATAAAAAGAGTGTGGTTGAGAGAGCAGAAGAGGGTGTTTTGAAATGGTTTGGGCACATGGAGAGAATGAGTGAGGAAAGATTGACCAAGAGGATATATGTGTCGGAGGTGGAGGGAACGAGGAGAAGAGGGAGGCCAAATTGGAGGTGGAAAGATGGAGTGAAAAAGATTTTGTGTGATCGGGGCCTGAACATGCAGGAGGGTGAAAGGAGGGCAAGAAATAGAGTGAATTGGAGCGATGTGGTATACAGGGGTTGACGTGCTGTCAGTGGATTGAATCAAGGCATGTGAAGCGTCTGGGGTAAACCATGGAAAGCTGTGTAGGTATGTATATTTGCGTGTGTGGACGTGTGTATGTACGTGTGTATGGGGGTTGGGCCATTTCTTTCGTCTGTTTCCTTGCGCTACCTCGCAAACGCGGGAGACAGCGACAAAGTATAAAAAAAAAAAAAAAAAATATATATATATATATATATATATATATCACTTTACAAACAGGCACATTGTCAAAAAGTGAATAAAAAGACATTAAACACTGTGATTCGAGCATGTATTTGAAATCTTACGGATGATACACATAAAGTTGTAAAACACATTTGAATTTTGAACTGCAACTATTGCAACCACAGTAACTATACCACAAAATGATACAAGAAGAAAAAGAAATCTTAGAAATTTCTCCGACACCGTCACTCTTTTGGGGAGGTGTGGCTGTTCAGTGGGTGACAATGTATTGACGATCACTCTGTGAACACTAGGATCAAGGATGCTACTATCTCGACGGTAAAGGAGAGTCCTGCAATGCCGATCCCTAGGAGGAGGAGTATGAGTGGACCCTGAGTGTGTGTGAGGGTGAGGGCCCTGATGCTCCTGCCAGACTGTGTCCCATCCGGCGCCGCTCCCTGCTGCTTCTGCTGCTGCTGCTGTTGAGCCAAGTACTCCCGCTGCCGGCTGCTGCTTTTGCGTCGAGCCTTCGTCATTTGATCGCTGCTCCACTTCTCGTACAAACCTGCCTGGTGAAATGAAGACTTGGCATTTCTTTGCATCTTTGGCATTGAGCTCAATTGATCTACGTATTGCCGTTTTGTTCATGAGGGGAAATAGATATGGGATCAAGGTGGCACTGACTTTCCAAAACAAAAAGAACAGTAGTTGAAGGGAGAATGTCAAAGAACGAGAAATGCAAACAGTTTCGAGATGATTCGGCCTTTCCTCCAGTGTCCACATGATCTGAATGGAGTCATGCGTTGCTTCTTTGTCACGTCCCATTCAAACTAACCAAACAAAGAAAGATTCGTCGGCTCAGTTTGATTGTTTCCAGACGAGTCTTTGGTCTTGAAGCCTTATGATTTGAAAATGGTATTGTCCTTCGTTTCTTCACGGATATGGAAGGGTATTAACAACGATTGAGTAGGTTGAAGAAGTATGAATCTTGGTGTTCTAGATGCTGGAAAGGTCGCTGACTTGTGAAGGGAGCTACAGGACATCAAAGTTGTATCTTGAGAGTGATTCTGGGGATGGCATATCCAATTTTCTAATAGCATGGAAGGATCACACACCTCCTAGCTGAATTTCATACCTGTTAAGCGCCGAACTCGTTCTTCTATCGATTTCTCACTAGAGCACTGATCCCTCCCTTCTGATTAAGCAACCCACCTCGATGACGGCCATCATGCAGCGCTCGATCTGAGGGCGGTAGGGGGCATCGTGGGGGATGGGCCAGGCGGCCATCGCTGGCATTATGTACTCGCGGCCCACGTACAAGTCTGTGCTGCCATCTGGTTGGGTGAAGTTTTCAGCTATGACGTGTTGCAAGTTGCGACGGCCCTCGACCACTGCTTGGCTGGTGGGGAGGGGATAAAATCAACACTGTTTAGCTTACCAAATGAGAACTTAGATGTTTTTCCTATGTTTATGCCTACAGTCTAGTTTCTGTATGACAATGGTCTTCGTTCACACCCAGTCCTATCAAGGTGATATCAAGACTTCAAACTTTAACTCTTAACCTTTACAAGTTTACAACATGGATAGGTTGTAATAGAGAATACGGAATTCTAAAGAAGACGCACGCAGACTCATTTCAGTCTTCCAAGCATATCGTAGTGCTGGCTCGACACTTGGTCTATAGTTTTTGAGCCGACCAACAGAGAATCGATAGAGAATACTAGCGTTAGTTCATATACCCAGTACCAACTCGCTAATGATGTTATTATACTTATTAATTGAACGCTTGAGTAGTGGATGCCAATAGATAAACGCTTAAGTGGTGGATGCCAATAGATAAACGCTTAAGTGGTGGATGCCAATAGATAAACGCCTAAGTGGTGGATGCCAATAGATAAACACTTAAGTGTTGGATGCCAATAGATAAACCCTTAAGTGGTGGATGCCAATAGATACACTCTCTATTCTGTTGTACGTGTGGCTGCTAATAGTGTATGTATCACGGACACTACGCTTGTTTTCGTCATATTTGTGATTACTGAGATACCTGAATTGTGTTGTTTTAAACATTTTTTTGAGGTTTACTATTCTGAGTGTTGAACTTCTCATGTTTCTGTATCGTCTTGATATGAATAACCAGCTTTTTGAAAGTCTTGTTATTATGATGAAAGTTACAACTATACCAAAAGCCTTTAAGTATTAGAGTAAGATTTTCTTCATCTATCTGTCGAGAGATTGTACGCTTTTCACTGAGTGATGTAGCGTTCCATGGCCAAACATTCTCTCAATAGCTCCCTTTCAGTATGATCACTTCTTAACTGGTTATGGTTACCATGCAGGCCAGTATCAAATGTAACACTATCCCTCTAAACTAACCTGATATCATCATTGCATACTTGGGTGTATAGCCAGATACTTACTTGTGCTCCAAGGCTTGCTGGAGACCCTGCAGAACACTGGGCCCGATGAATAGAAGTTTACCCAGCTTTTGGTAGACTTTATTGCTGGACTTCGTATAGAAAGCTTTAAAAGGAGCTTGATACGAGCCTCCCGTTATTCTGTTGAAGGATTGAGCCTATGTAAGAAGACCATAGTTTTTGGAATGATTAGAAGAATGAAAGAATTGTGATGGGTCCGAAATATTATCTGGAAAATGTAGATATTCTACCTCACTAAACCCAGAAGAAATATACTGGTAGTATAAAGAAGAACCTGGGTAGGAAAAGAGAATATGAATACTGATGTCCCTCCTTAACTATATGATCCACACAAGGCAGTATATATACTACAGCTGTAGACGTTCAGTTTCTGTTGCAGTTTAACTTTCCCGCTTACTGTCGTCTACAGACTTCGGCATCTTACAACATAACTAATTGAACCAGACTTGGCTTAGGGAATGTCAGAATAATATTTTCAGACAAGAGATCCTTGGAAAAAAGATTGGTCTGTCACATGCATTAGCATTAGTCTTGTTGCTTAGGTGGGCCGCCAGCAGACCTGCTCCTACGTCATATGTTATATTAGATAAGAGTTCAGATGAACCTCTGTACAGTGCCATCTACTCGTCCAGACTCACTAGTTGGAGATTTATCAGCCAGGTTACCTTTGTCTGGCATAATCAAGGCTCCTGCGGGGCCACGTAAGACTCCTGTGGCTGGATGCATTACTTAATGTGTTTTCATCTACATATTTTGGACATATCAAATTATGACATCACTAGGATCGAGCAAGTTACTTTTACAGAAATGGATCTTCAGTGATGATATATGAAACATCGAAACCAACTGACGTGTCGTGATATTTGCAGTAGAAGCATTTTACGCTCAGAGTGAAAGTCTTTTACTTCATTGGAAATTTGCTGTGCTCAACGTTTTCATCACCGTACGGAAGCAGTTATGATGCATACATAACTGCACAATGTTCAGTGGATCTGAATGACATAGATGTCTCTTTCTTACTTGTCAACTGCATCTACGAGTTCCTGGACGGTCTCTGGTCGAGGCGGGTACTTGGGGAGGGTGAGGTGAGCGGTGAGGTTGCCGCGGTAGACCGTCCCGATGATGAAGGCGAACACCAGCCAGGCCGCCACCAGTAGGCGGCTGGAACTGGTGCTTGGCAGCCGTGGTGGTAGGCTCTGCCCCAGGAGCATCCCTGCCACATCCTGCACCACTGCTCCCGCCCCTATCCTGCTGCCGCCGTCCCTCCGCTCCTCAACACGAAGGACCTGCAAGACTCGAAAATATGCGACTTGGTGTCTTTGTGAAACTGTGGAGGATGAAATATAAGAAAAATGTGGATTGTCTTTTCCATGGTAAATTCAGCGACTGGCGTATCTCGTATAGTGCTATTGATCCATTTTGTTTTCTTATATTTCCCTGATTGCGCTGATCAGCCACAAGATTACATTGCTTAGATTTCAAAGATGTTACCATGAATCAGCGGTAAAGCTTTTACTGTATCTCTAGAGACGGATCGGCATCTAGTGCTACACTACCATGAGGATGATGGCCGGGACACAGAGCTGGAGGCCGAGGATTGCTGCCCACACCTGGTCGGCCAGCGGGTAGTAGAGGCTCTGCCAGCGAGGCTTGGCACTAGGCTTCCTCATGCTGAAAGTCTTAAAGGTAAACTCATAGACGAACGTCATATCGAATCTCTTCAGACGTTGAGGCAATAATGTATAGTACACAGGTGCCATGAAGGATTCTCTCACCTCCACCTTCTGCACAACCTGCGAGGGAAGTAAGACGGTGCAGTAAACTATTCGTAAACCTGGGTGTATAGATCAACCTAGCCATAAGCAAGCGTATCAGTGTGTGCAGCCGTAAATAGGATGGTTTACAGCCACGAACGCATCAGGTATCAAAAATATCCAAGCCTTTTGTTACCATCTGAACATCATATATGTAACACAAAGTGGAACTTGTCTAATATATCTTCCTCAGGATGATAACAGAAGCAATTTCACATGAATCTGAAGAATGGATATGTACATAACCATCGTCACTCATGTATACTCATATACCAGTTCTGTGACTCAGGAAATGTCGTTGTGGTGACCAAACCATCAACCAGATCACAGTCCATAGTCATCTCTGTCCACATGACATCAGGAACCTTAACTCACGTAGTGTCAGTGACTCATCCCGACCCACGTAGCTGTAGCTGAGCAAGGAGTGACTCACCTCCGGCCAGTTTTTGACGGGTAGGACGTGGAAGGTAAAGTTATAAGTGCGTGCCATTGAGAGTGCCAGTTCCCCGTCAGTGCCGGTGTAGATCTTGACGGTGGTGCCGTTGGCGGTCTGGTGTTCCTCCTCCACCCAGTAAGGCGGGAACGGCAACACCGTCACGGGTATCGTAGCTCCGTGGAAACTGATAACACATCAAAACGCTATGAGACGTATTTGGAAAAAATTGCTAACCTATTGTCTTGCTAGAGAGAGACACTGATGATATGTCAGGAAGTAAACACAGGGACTTGAGATGGTGATATGTGTGATAGAAGCCCTACACCCCAAGAGGTGGCACTGATGGAACAGGTGATAGGTTTTACATCCAGGAACGTCTACTTACTCGTCGAATTTCTCGTGGAAAAGATCGAGTTTGGTGAGCAGGTGGAGACCTCCTTCCGGCGACCAGGAGGCAACCCGCACCACTTGCGCTCCCGTCGGGCTGTACGGATGATGGGCGTACACGGTGACCCTGTACACAACACCGGGTATTATTACTGTATGTCACTTTACGGCTGGAGCGTCCACACTGATCCCATACATAGGACTGGTATTGTTGCTCTTGGTTGAGAAATATTGTGGAGGCTGACACACTGCATTATGATGAAGATCATCGAGCCTAATTAGTCTTATTCACTGTATATCTCGAGGGAAAACGTGTTCTCCAGGTTAAGGGTATTGGTATATGCTGGTCACGTCACCTGGCGCTGGAAGAGAGGTGTCCTATTGGATAGTGATAGCTGCCCTAGCTGTGTATATTGTAAGATATTGGTTATCCTGTCTTATCTGTTCAGCAAGATGGCTTTCGTTGCCTACAATACCTGTGCTTATTTGGCGTATTTTCCAGATTTAGGACGATGGTGTTCATCATGGTAAAGGTCCAACTGGCAGGCAGGAGGGCGTGGAGTTGTGGGAGTGTGAGACGGGTGACCACCAGCAGCTTGGTGGCCCACACCAGGAGGCGGCCCTTGAGGGAAGACTCGGCGAAGGAGGAGAGGAAGTCCGGGTCGTGGCTCACTACCACCACCCTAACGCACCACGACCCCAGCCGCACCTGACACGATCAGCAACTTTAGTTCTCATTCAAGAATTAATGTTGTTCATCACATCAGAGTAGATCGCCTCTCCAGCAGAATATTATGGGATCTACCTGCCTGAACATGAAAGTGAGTGTGACCCTTCCAACCTGTTTGCCCTAATGATAATGTCAAAATATGCTTAACTTCTTCAGCTCTCCTCAGTAATATGAGACTGACCTACTCAACTCATTGACAATGCGAGTGACCTAGCGAACTCGAGAGTAATGTGGGACTGACCTACTCGTAACAACTGTAATTTGGGAGGGATATCTGACTTATTTGTCACTGAGTGACATACCCACCTCTGTAGTAACGTGAGACTGAACTTCCTGATGGGGCATTAATGTTAGTGGCTTACCCACCCCACGTATGATATGAGAATGACCTACCTGTCTAGCCAGGTCGACCAGGTGGGAGAGCATCGCCAGCGTCACGTTACCGTCCTGACCGTCCGCTGCCGTCACCTCCATCACCGTCACACCCCAAGGGGAAGATATCTCGCTGCTCACCTCCTGGGGAAATGAAATTAGTCATTGATCCATTTTGATGGTTACTAAACGAACCATTTACAGCGCTATGAGGCGGAAGATCTCTCGAAAGTTTTCGACGAATGCCATGAAGAACTTGCTTTATGGACATAGTATTTTTCAGGCAGTAGCATGACAATATATTGATCAAAGAAGAAAGATTCACGGAAAAACTCTCACACTAAACAAGAGCAAAAAATTACCTTGACGATGGTGGAGTGTGAGGTGACGCCATCAGTGAGGAGGATGAGGGAGCAGGAGGGCTGAGACGTGGCCTCCAGCACGGCACTCACCGCCAGACTAACGTCCTGCTTTACATCTGTGTATTCAGATTGATACATGTAGGTGCCTGGGTATGTGATGGATCATGGGTATGTGTAACAATGGCAACAATCTTAAGAAATAGATTAATCAACAGATTTGTTTGGATGCGTTCCATCACAGGGCTTGTAAGATCTTTGAAAAGCAAAGTTGATCAACAAATGTTGATGGTGAAACTTCAGATCGTCAGAATAATTTGATTACTTCGTAAACGGTATAGACGATCAAGTGTGTGATTACTTCGTAAACGGTATAGACAGACGACCAAGTGTGTGATTACTTCGTAAACGGTATAGACAGACGACCAAGTGTGTGATTACTTCGTAAACGGTATAGACAGACGACCAAGTGTGTGATAGATAAGCAGCTTGGATACAGCATTTATGGAAGGAACACTTTCGTGAGTTGGGAAATAGTTTCGTCACAGTGTTTAGTGCATTCACTTGAGGAGGTTCATGAGCAGACTAGGAAAGAAATGGCGACTATTCGCATACTTAAGTACATGGAAGCATTTTGATCACAGTGCTATGAGCACGCTCACCTGAGTGCAGGAGCTGCTGAGCCACAGTATCAGAGAGGAGGACTGTCGCTAGAAGCACGTTCACCTTCATCCTCTGCCTCAACCTCTGCACTACTCACCTTTTAAAGATACGTTTCCTTTATTTGCATGAAGATACATAACATACACACACACACACACACACACACACACACACACACACAGACGCCGGCCTCGAGCTGCTCGAAGTTACACCTTGAGTGAAAAAGTTACCTTTGGCAAGGCCGTATCATTGGAAGTACAGTGTCATATGTTTTAGTTTAGCTAAATAACAGCATTTTGCCCTCTGTCTAACACATCGCTCCAGTTCGCTTTACCCCATGCACGCCTCACACCTTTCTGCATGTTCAGGTCCCGATCACTCAAAGCACCTTTCGCTACATCCACCCACCTTCTCCTCAACATCCCTCTTCACCTAACTCACCTTCGCTTTCGACAAGCACATGCTCTGAGTCAGCCTCTCCTCACTCAGCCTCTCCACATGTGCTCGCATGAATGATAGGATACTGAAAATAAACAAATTATCCAAATATTTTCTTTATCATAGGGAATGTGAATCACTGACAGGATCCGCTACACATGCTCTAGGTATACAGACATTATTGTATTTTCAGCTTGCTATGTATCATTATACACTTCTCTTTCCACATGGCAAGGTCGGTGCAAACGTTCCTCCACAGTGAACTGGGTAAACGTTTGGCTAATCTTATTGATAAATCATCATATTTTTTTTCCCTCCACTTTACTTTTTTTCTCCTTCTTATAATTATACTTATGCATTTCATCCGAGATCAGTCTTTTTCCCTTTTTTTCTGATTTATTCTCCTTAAGGAATCTAGCCTCTACGTGATTTCATCTTCACTTTTTTTTTTGTTTTTTTGACCAGAAACTTTTCTGTGTGTATTTGTTTCTCAGTCAGTCCTCTTCAGAGGCGCTTCCTCATAAAGCCACATTAACCCCGTGTTGTGGAACAATACCAGCATCTCGCAACAAAGTTTTATTTGCTTTGTCCTGGTACTGATGGCTGATGACAATCTGTACACTAATCTTGCACTGTATTCACATTCAGTTCGGTACGTTACACTAATTCACATATATACAGTCAATAGCAGTGTATCCTATTGAAGGAAAGTTATCTCTAATTCAAAAAAAATCGGGGCTTCTTTCTCGCAGTGACGCCCGTAGACCTGCCCTTGCCTGTCAGGTCAGCTCGGCTAATGCTACGTAGACCTGTAGTCACTGAAACCATCTGGCTTCCGTGATCACCCTAGACACATGTTCAGACGGGAGGCATGGTTAAGTGTAGTCACTCATGAGCTTAGAAAGAACACGATGAAATTATCTGAACCTTTACCTTACAATGAGGATCCGTGGGAGGTGATAAGAAGGGATTTGCCAATAATGAAGAAGACCTCTGTCTTTGGTACAACAAGGGGAAACAGCAGTGTGTCTCCTTTCTGTGGAGGTGGTTGCATATAAGGCAGACAGTCCAAATCTCACTAACATGCAACCATAGACTACGAGAGAAGCTGAAATCTGATTGGTCTGCGTAATCATCAGCACATTTTTTACTTTCGTGTTATTGGTTAAGGGACTTACAGTGACAGATGCATGGTGCTCGACACTGCACGTAGCCACCGTGATTGGCCAAGGGAAGTTTGCGCGCGCAAGCAACATCTTCAACACTTTGGGTGCACAGAGTGATAATGACGTACTTAGCAGGGGATGATTGGAGCTGTATCTACCATTTTCATTAGGTACACACACACACAAACACACACACACACACACACACACACACACACACACAACTTGTTAAGAAAGATGTGAAAAAGTACTGTGAACCAGTGATTATTCAGACCAATCCCTGCCTTACACTACTTCAAAAATGAGAATATGTATCAAGGAAATGAAGAAGAATCCCAATCAAGAGCCTTATTCCTTTATTATAGATAGTGAAATGGTAAGAAAATAGAATGAACTAAACTTACATAACTGGATCAGTGTTGTGTAAACACCAATCTAAATTTTTTTTTTCCTGTATCAGCTGAAGTCGACGATTAATCAGATGCATCCCACATGGAGGTACTTTGTCTCATTATCAACAAAAAAAGGAAGAGTCTCTGTACCATCGCATGGGGGGTAGACTTATCCTACACTTACCATAAGATCTCAGAGCGTCAATAATGGATTAGTTAATTACTGCTTAAGTACATGTACATACAACAGTGAAGTATCTTGATAGCACTGATATCATAATCGATTCAGTTACTGCTGATTTCCTCTAAATGAAAATCATCTTTTGTTTGAACGTAACGAAAGAAAATGGTTTAATGTACAGTACAACCGCCAAAGGCACTAATGCGCAAATTACAGAAACGCATTCACAGATTTCAGATCAGTTCGTCTTGCTTATACAACTGAGTTGGGAATTTTGAGTTATTGATTGGCATTCACAATATTTTCATGTATACATGAATGTATTACAGATGGTGAATATCCCACCCAAATTTTGTTAACGAAACCATTAAGTACAATGGTGAACCCATGTCTAGATGCTGGCTGCCCGTGGTAACTTTACTCAGAAAACATATAAACGTGCCAAGACTTCGATGGTGAACGACAGGCCAGCCAGAATCAGTCCTATGAGGAGGAGCATGAGTGGTCCTTGCATGTGTGTGAGGGTGAGGGCCATGATGCTGATGCCAGACTCTGTCCCCTCCTGCTGCTGCTGCTGCTGCTGCCGCTTCTGAGCCAGGTACTCCCGCTGCCTCCTGCTGCTCTGTCGACGAGCCTTGGCTAGTTGGTCGCTGCTCCACTTCTCGTACAATCCTGCCTGATGAAACACCGAATAACTTTGTCTTTTATCGTTAGGTATGAAACTGAATCTAATTGATATTCATTACAATCATATTTCAGATGAATGCATATTACAGGAAGGTATAGAAAGCTTGGAGGTCAGGTCTAACGTTATGAATGGTTTTGTGGGATACAAAAGTAAAATGTATACGTAATTATAGAATATAAAGCGTACTCCTAGATAGATAGATAGATAGATAGATAGATAGATAGATAGATAGATAGATAGAGAGAGATAGACAGATAGGAAACGATTCACAAGGGATTGGATGAGCATCTTCGGTTTTATTGGTTTCCGTTTGGGTAATTACATCTAACGTTAAAATGTACATTTAAAGTTAACTAGATAGTTATGACTAATGAAACGTATCTACGAATGAAATGAATCTGTCGATACTTCATTGTGACTAATAGTGGATTTGTTCCTGTACGACAGGAAGATCACAGTTTGAGGAACAATGTCGGCTGTCAACATTGGGTGGGGTTTTGCCGAGAGCATGATTCTGTTGTGTTGAAAAAAGGGGTTTGGTAGTTTAGGCAGCTCATTCCTAATAGTGGCCTAAGGTGTTGATGAATGCGTGTCCTGAGTTTTTACTTTCGTCTGGTTAATGTACAACTCATTATAACTGTTGGACTCACTATACTGGTAGACAACTGACGACTGTGCCTCCATGAAACATGGCTGGATTGTATTTCTTGCTTTAAAAACTGCGCTAATGTTTACTTGTGGGTAAAACTCACGTAAGAAAATAGTCATTTTCTTTCGAAGTTGTATACCCGACCTTTCCAATGAACAATACTGGAAAATGTATTGTATTCCTAGGTGTAGTTGATAGTTAGATTAACGACATAATGCTTTGTTTATTGTTTCACGAATATACACGTTGATTAAGTATAAAAGAAAACCGTTCCTACGTAAATATGTTTTCAGTGATTCTCCTTCGATGAGGAATTTAAGATAAACAAAACATATAGGAAATGTTCGTGTGGCCAGTGTTACCACCAAGTTACGTTGGTATTCGATGTGGATAAAAGAAGTACATTTCTTGCAAAGACCAGTGAATGTTGATTTCTATATACTTATGTCGTGAAGGAATTCCCACAGTGACTTATCTTGATATCAAGAAATGGGATGTTATCATTTTTTTCCACCTCTAAGGTGAATTCATTGTTGTTATGCTAGGATTTCAAATGATTGAAGGATAAAGGAATGCCATCCACAGAAACAAAAATGAAAATATATAAAGTATGGTCTTCATATCGTCTATAAAACAAAAGTTTGAAATATGGTGGACATTTTTCCAGCCACCTAACTTCATAGTGACGTTGAAATGATGGAAAAGAGTCTAGCATATTGTACTCTATACTGACAAGACGAAGTCACACCCCAGAATGCGGATTCACGAACACTGCGTGGCGAACGAGTCGCCCAATCAACAGGTCCTCCCTTTCGGCAACACGACGGTAACCGTCCAGTTACTGTTGGCAGAAAACTTCTTTGCACCAGCCAATAGCTCACAAAACACCGATCTTTCGATGCAAGAGCACCCCTTCTGGCCTAGAGGAACATACACAACATAAGAAACAGTGAGGTATCGAAGGAGTTCTTGTGTTTTTAGGTAAGAGTCATCAGGTGTGGAGTGGAGCCGTCGAGTTGTTTTGAAGGTGCCAGTTATTGTTTGCTGATGAAACTGCGCCGGTATCAGGTAAGAGTAAGAAATTTTATTAGATGGTTTCCGAGTTTGGTTGAGTATGTGAAAGATGAGGGTGAATGTAAATAAAAGCAAGGTTATTACGTATATATATATACATATATATATATATATATATATATATATATATATATATATATATATATATATATATATGTATTTTTTTTTCTTTCAAACTATTCGCCATTTCCCGCATTAGCGAGGTAGCGTTAAGAACAGAGGACTGGGCCTTTGAAGGAATATCCTCACCCGGCCCTCTTCTCTGTTCCTTCTTTTGGAAAATTAAAAAAAAAAACGAGAGCCGAGGATTTCCAGCAGCCCGCTCCCTCCCCTTTTAGTCGCCTTGTACGACACGCAGGGAATACGTGGGAAGTATTCTTTCTCCCCTATCCCCAGGGATAATATACCCAAAAATGGGTATGTTTGAAGGAATAGTGGTACCAACAATGTTGTATGGTTGCGAGGCGTGGGCTATGGATAGAGATGTGCGCAGGAGGATGGATGTGCTGGAAATGAGATGTTTGAGGAAAATGTGTGATGTGAGGTGGTTTGATCGAGTAAGTAACGTAAGGGTAAGAGAGATGTGTGGAAATAAAAAGAGCGTGGTTGAGAGAGCAGAAGAGGGTGTTTTGAAATGGTTTGGGCACATGGAGAGAATGAGTGAGGAAAGATTGACCAAGAGGATATATGTGTCGGAGGTGGAGGGAACGAGGAGAAGAGGGAGACCAAATTGGAGGTGGAAAGATGGAGTGAAAAAGATTTTGTGTGATCGGGGCCTGAACATGCAGGAGGGTGAAAGGAGGGCAAGGAATAGAGTGAATTGGAGCGATGTGGTATACAGGGGTTGACGTGCTGTCAGTGGATTGAATCAAGGCATGTGAAGCGTCTGGGGTAAACCATGGAAAGCTGTGTAGGTATGTATATTTGCGTGTGTGGACGTGTGTATGTACATGTGTATGGGGGGGGGGGTTGGGCCATTTCTTTCGTCTGTTTCCTTGCGCTACCTCGCAAACGCGGGAGACAGCGACAAAGTATAAAAAAAAAAAAAAAAAAAAAATATATATATATATATATATATATATATATATATATATATATATATATAACTGATCACCTTTCACGCCCAAATTACGTATTAAAGGTGTCTAAATATTTAAGGGAAAATCAGTCGTAATTTTTCCTATTTATCGAAAGTGACAACACTAAAGAAAATCATCTTGCGTCAAAATTCATATTATGTTAGGTTCATGCATGTTACTAGTTTTATTAATTTACCTTTCCTGATAGATTGCTATCAAAATGTGTAATTCATTTTTCCTAAAATTAATATTCTCTCTAGTGACTACCTGATTTTCCATCTTCTTCAATCAACCCACCTCAATGACGGCCATAAGGCAGCGGTCGAGCCGAGGACGGTAGGGAGCGTCGTGTGGGACAGGCCAGGCAGCCAAGCCTGGGAGGATGTGCTGGCGACCCACGTACAAGTCGGTGGTGCCGTCTGGCCGGGTGAAGTTCTCGGCGATGATGTTCTCCATAAAGCGGCGAGTTTCTATCACTGCCTGGCTGGAAGGGACAAGATAACTCCATTCTGGAATACCGCAAGGTGAGCTACAACTAGTGGTGCAAATCTTGTGTGAAGTGAAGTGGGAATGAACTCGTGGGTCACCCAAGTGAAGCCATAATAGCCCAGTCCCCGCTTGCTAATCTCCGATTTGTTCCCAGTTTCTGTGTTCCTTGCAAAGTCCTACCTTGATACACAGTGTTATCCACTGCTGAATCATGGTGTTCATGGTTTGACTTCTGCTCCTCAGGTGACCTATGCCATCATGCAGGTCACTATTACACTATATGCAGTGTTTGAATTTGTATGAAAGGTGTGTTGCTTGGCATAAATGTGGACGTATGACTTATGAAGAATTATGTAAGGGCTGTGATTATAATAACAATGGCTGACTTATTTTTTGAATAGGTAAGTCCGTCACTGAGGATAAAGCAACGTTTCATATGGGTTGTCATTAAGGACAATGGCTGACTGTTGTTTTCTGAATATGTAAGTCAGTCACTGAGGATAAATCAGAGTTTCATATGGGTTGTCATTAATAACAATGGCTGACTTTTGTTTTTTCTGAATATGTCAGTCAGTCACTGAGGATAAATCAAAGTTTCATATTCATCTTTATGCCAACGAGCAGTAACTGTTGATGGAAATGTAACTGACTAACTTACAAAGTGACGGTGCATTTCAATATGGTAATAAATGATCTTACTTCAGGCTGGAAACTCACTTGCGCTCTAAGGCTTGCTGGAGGCCTTCCATGACGCTGGGCCCAATGAAAAACAACTCCCCGAGCTTTCGGAACGCCTCGTAGTCGGAATTCATGAAGAACTCCTTGTAAACAGCTCCATAAGGTGGACGCGTCACTCTATTCGTCAATGAATATAATGTGAGTACCTTCCCATATACTTATGCAGATGATCTTAAGATATCCTACAGATGTATTTCCATGCACAGTATGTTATCTGATAGTGTGACTCTTCTTTCAACTAATTTAGAATTACACACGATATGTAGAGGACTAAACTGGTGAGTAAGCATTGAATGTTTAATATTGGTATTTCATTGAATGAGAATAAACACTATTGGAGGTGTTCTCACTCAGGTGGAGTCGTTAAATGAAAACAAGTAGGATAGTGCTGAAAATTGCGAAGGCACAAGTATGAAAGAGAAAAGAGAGGTGCATGGGGGGGGGTAATAACTAGAGAGGAATGGAAATAATTGGGAGATTTTCAAAAGAAAGTGGCAGAAGGTCAAGATGAATTTGCAAGGGTTGAAAACATGGGCGAATGAGAGTTGGGAGTGGGTGGGGAGGTCATGTATAGGTAAACTCAAGTGAGAGTAAGATGATGTTTTGGAAGGAGATTAATTGATCCATGTGCGAAAAATGAGAACAAATAGGAGCCTCGGTGATAGTGGATTAGTAACCGGTTATGGTGAAGTTAGGAGGGGATGGAATGAGTATCTTGAAGGACTGTTGAATGTGTTTTGACGCTAGAATGGCAGATGTAGGGCGTTTGGAACGTGGTGGATTATAGATAAGGATGTGCAGAGGAGGGTGGATGTGATGAAAATGAAATGTCTGGGGACCATGTGAGCCGTAAGGTGGTTTGATCGAGTAAGTATTAAAAGGGTAAGAGGCGTGGAAATATAAAGAAGTGTGGTTAAGAGAGCTGAAGAGGATGCGCTGAAATGGTTTGGACATATGGATAAGATGAGCGAAGAAAGGTTAATAAAGAGGACATATCCGCTTATATTAAACTTTCCTCACTCGTTTTCACCATGCGTCCACACCATTTCATCACATCCTCTTCAGC
Organism: Panulirus ornatus; assembly: GCF_036320965.1. Lineage (NCBI taxonomy): Eukaryota > Metazoa > Arthropoda > Malacostraca > Decapoda > Palinuridae > Panulirus > Panulirus ornatus. The sequence continues at coordinate 10,015,483 of NC_092239.1, forward strand.
TCTCTCAACCACACTTTTTATTACCAGATTTCTTTCTTCCGCTTATATTACTTAACCGATCAAACCACCTCTAACCGCATATGGTCCTCAGACATTTCATTTCCATTACACCCATTAGGATTAAAACACACTGTATATCTCAAATGTCACGCAGATATCTGATGTAAAATATCGAAGGCAATATATATATTGAAAATGCATATCGCTTTACATTTATCTTATACACATGAAAGAATTTGTGTTGAAGCCGATTGAATCAGTGATTATAAGTAAACGTTGATGACTTTAATAACCATGGCAGGTGATAGGCCAACAGTCCTCATCCCCCCAAAAAAGAAAGAAAAAGTGTTGGTATGGAGTTTAATGCTCTGGTGTTATTAGATGTCATGCGTGAATATCTGTAGACATTTTCTTGCATCAAACTTCATTATTCAAGCGATCAGCGCTACTCAGCAACATACTTCCAAGCATACAAGCACTATGCAAATAAGCTGAGAGAGTCTTGCCTGTCTATTACTTCAACCAGTTCCTCTACTGTCTCTGGTCGAGGCGGGTACTTGGGGAGGGTGAGGTGAGCGGTGAGGTTGCCGCGGTAGACCGTCCCGATGATGAAGGCGAACACCAGCCAGGCCGCCACTAGCAGGCGGATGGAACTGGTGGTGGGCAGCCGTCGTGGCAGGTTCTGCCCTACCAGCATCCCTGTCATGTGCTGTACCACTGCCCCAGCTCCCATCCTGCTACCGCGGTACCTCCGCTCCCCTATGCGAATGATCTGGAGTAGTCAAATGAGCGGTTAAGTTTACAGTGAACAGAAAATTGTCTCCAAAAGCCTCTTTTAAAGTATTATGCCCAGTTGTTTCACGTAGCTATAATCATCGAAGAAAATATATCTGAAAATCCCTGTTACACAGTGACTGAATTCCATGTAGTAAATAGCTCGTTGGAAATATTTTATCTAGCGATGGTGCAAGGTTCTCACGAGTATTCATCCTAAAAATGCATTTTACTGGACGTATATCACGGCGAAAAAGGCGGAGGACTGAAGAGGGATGGAGAGAGAAAATTGGTTTAGACACTTAACTAGGGGACGAGTTATATATACCTCGATTTGCATACCCTTTCCAAGGAACAAACTGCATTCGGTAGCATATAATTTGAACCCATACCTTTCAGGCGTTTTGAGTTAATTTTCAGCTTCCTTATTAAGATAAGGTATACAGACTGCTCCAGGGAAACAACGCTTCAGATAGATGTCAGGATCAAAATTAGACCCGTTTTTCCTGACTGCACAATTTACCTGTTCCTTGGTACATGGGTACTAAAGAATTAGCACGTGGATAAGAAAGAAAGGATGCTACCCACTCTCCTGCGTATTGTAGAATACGACCGAGACGCGCGAGAGCAGAGAGCTGGAAATAATTTCGCTCTCCTTCCTTCCCAGTTTTATTACTATTACGAAATAAGGATGAGAGTAAGGCGCTAAGAGAGGACTCTTCCTCTAAGGCTCAGCCGCCTTTTCTTAGCGATACCTCGCTAAGTTGGGCATTGGCACACAGGTTTAAAAGAAACAAAATACTTCGGTTCTTAAACCCTAGGACGCATTTTATAGGGTTTATGGAACTTTGAGGCTGCACTCCAATCAGGAGCAGAAAGGATGAACTACTTCAAGGCCGCTTGGAAAGATGCAGTTGTTTCCCGTGAATTCTGGAGTCTATATAGATTCACTGACGAAACAGTTAGTGTAGACATATATTTTCCTATGTTTACGAATTAGAATAGAATTAAGGTGTGGTTTCAACTTTACTTTCAAGATATAAAAAAAGTGATACAAAGACGTGTAGATTACCACAATGAGGATGGCTGGTACACTGAACAGGAGAGCGAGGACGGTCGCCCACACCCGGTCGGCCAGCGGGTAGTAGAGGCTCTGCCAGCCGGGTTTGAGACCAGGCTTCCTCATGCAGAAGACAGGCGAGACATACTCGTAGGTATACGTCATATCAAACCGCTCCAGGCGCTGTGGCAACACCGTGTAGTACACAGAAGATATGAACGATTTCCTCTCCTCCACTTTCTTTTCAACCTGCAGACACGGAACAATGATATGGTGAACAGTGTCAAGAAAGAAGCGTCTGGACACCAATATTGGCCTTAATCCATGGACATTATCCGGGTAGTCGTCGGTAATGTGGTTTACAACAGGCTACGAATGAGATTCAAAACGCTTTCGTCTCCCATTGATGGTTCAGATGTAATAAGAGAGGTATCCTCGTTCCATATTAGATGATGAGGTAAGGGGGAAGAAAGTATCAGTTAAAATGAAAGAGGTTTAAGTCCTATAAACACATGCATGCCACTCCCATCTTTGTTGGATGATTAGCTATTGTTTAGGTGAATCGGAGGCAATAACTGTAGCAGATTGCCTTACCTCACCTTAACCCAAGTGGTAGTAATAGTGACTTACCTCATCCCAGTTAGCCGTAGGGAGGACGAGGAAACTAAAGTTGAGGGCGCCCGCCACAGCGTGTAGCAGTTCCCCGTCGGTGCCGGTGTAGATCTTGACGGTGGTGCCGTTGACGGCCTGGTGGTACTCCTCCACCCAGTACGGTGGGAAAGGCAACACCGTCACCGGTACCGTAGCTCCGTGGAAGCTGTCAGTACATGAGACTCCCGTTAGCAACGGATTGCATGTACAGTGAGACGTCATCATATTCACATAGTGGCAGAAGAATATCTTTTGTATAGAAGAACGGAAGCTCCAGTATGATAGAATCGTAGGCTAAGGTATCGAAACTCAGGTGCTTGATTTGTGGGGTTGCTGGAAGTCACTTCGGTCA
>NC_092239.1:10023319-10053319 GCF_036320965.1 Panulirus ornatus
CCACAATTAGGCCCGACAGACCATTCCATGGGTTTATCCAGCCGCTTCACATGCCCTGGTTCATTCCCTGTGAAGCACATCATTCCAATTCACTCTTGTCACGTGCAGGCCTTTCACCCTCCTGCATGTTCAGGCCCCGGTCACTCAAAATCTTTTTCGATCCATCCTTCCTAATCTCCCTGTTCCCTCTATTTCTAACACATACACTTTCCTTGTCAACCTCTCCTTTCTGATTCTTTTCATGGGACCTAACCGTTTCAGCACACCCTATTCAACTCTCTCATCCATACCCTTTATATCACACCACCACTCACTCACCCTTTTATTACTTACTCGAGCAAACCACCTCACACTAAATACCTGTCCTTAAACATATCATTTCTTACAGATTCTCATCTATATCCAGTGCCTCGCATCTGCATAACATTTTTGGTACGATCATTAATTCAATCATACTCATTTTCACCCTCCCAGATACTGACTTCTTTCGACATATTCTTCAGTACTCCCAGAACCTTCGCCCTCTCGCCAACCCTATTACTCACTTCGGTGTCTGTGGTTCCATCTAAACACCCAACCTGTCCCTCTACCCTGCTGAAGCAAACAACCTTGCGTTTATTCACATTTACACTTAACTTCCTCGTTTCACACACTCTTCAAAACTCGGTCCCCAACTTCTGCAGTTTTTCACCCAAATCTGACACCATTGCTGTGTCATCAGGAAGAAACAGTTAACTCTCCTCAGGCCCCAGATCCCTTAGAGACTGCATACTCTCCCTTATCTCGAAGACTCCTACATTTACCTTCCTCACCACCCAATCCACAAACAAAACGGCCATAGTGACAGAACACACCCCTGCCGCAGACCAACATTTGCTTAGAACCACTCACTCTCTCTCTTCCTACTCGTACACATGCTTTACACAATTGAGAAAAACTTCTTGCTGTTTGTAACCGCTTTCCTCCCACACCATATATTCTGAAGTCCTTCTACATGGCATCTCGATCAATCCTAAGGTTTCTCCAGTTCCATAAATGCCACATACAAATTCTTCTTTTTCTTTAAGTATTTCTCACACAAATTCTTTAAAACATTATTTCTTGGGGGATCATGGGAACCTGTTGTATGCAGATAATCCTGTTTAGCCTAGACACACCCAAAACATCTAATTGTCTTTTGGAAATAATCCATCTCTATCATCCTTCACTCCTTGTACCTGTAGAAATAATTCTAAAAGTCGTATTGGGTCATCTGGCTGAATATACAAACACCTTCACCTCGTTAATGAACAGGAACATCTGATTGTGTGCGATCAGCTCAATCACAAAGATGAGTAGACACTTATGATAGCGTAACCTCAGCTTGATTGCAGTGGTGTGCTACCACTTACGTTAACGTCAGATCAGCTTGATCGCTGTGGCTAGCGGGCACTGTAACGAGTGTAGGAACAACTTGGACCAAATGTTGAGTGGGTACTGACGTGATAGATGGATGAGGATGAAGAAAGCATCAGCCACCAGGTACATCATCACCACCACGGTGATCTTCATCCTACCGCCTCTCCTTGATGGGTCTGAAACAACATCACGTGGGATGATTATAATTTCGAGATCGGTAGTGATATACACACAGACACAACAGACAATACTCCTTCCTGTCTTACCACTGCACACAGGTGGAGGGAGAGAGAGAGACAGCAGAGTCCCTGGAGATTTCTATAACCAACGGGGCACTGTGGGAAACGAGTGCCTCTAACCTACTCTGATTTCTGTATATGTATGGTAGAAATAAACACACTATCGTGCAACCACAGAGGGTGAGGAAAGGTAAAAGTTGATTGGACCACGTCACTGGGAATGTTCTCTTCTGCTTCCACCTGACTGGTAACAAAAGCAGGAGTAAGCTGTGATTGGTCAGTGGGTTATCAGCGCCGCCAGGTTTCCTCATGAGAGGCGGGTAAGGGCTTGCGCACGCAGCCTTTTTCTTAACATGTGAGGTGCAGATGAGTTCATTTTACCCTCTGAATGTGGTTGTAGTGCTTCAATTGCTCTGGTTGAATCCATTGACTGCAGGTCTATATATATATATATATATATATATATATATATATATATATATATATATATATATATATATTATATATATTATACTTAATCGCCGTCCCCCGCGTTAGCGAGGTAGCGCAAGGAAACAGACGAAAGAATGGCCCAACCCACCCACATACACATGTATATACATAAACGCCCACACACGCACATATACATACATATACATTTCAACGAATACATACATATACATACACAGACATATACATATATACACATGTACATATTCATACTTGCTGCCTTCATCCATTCTCGTCGCCACCCCGCCACACATGAAATAGCAACCCCCTCCCCTCGCGCGCGCGCGACGTAGCGCTAGGAAAAGACAACAAAGGCCACATTTCGTTCACACTCAGTCTCGAGCTGTCATGTGTAATGCACCGAAACCAAAGCTTCCTTTCCACATCCAGGCCCCACAAAACTTTCCATGGTTTACCCCAGACGCTTCACATGCCCTGGTTCAATCCATTGACAGCACGTCGACCCCAGTATACTACATCGTCCCAATTCACTCTATTTCTTGCACGCCTTTCACCCTTCCGTATGTTCAGGCCCCGATCGCTCAAAATCTTTTTCACTCCATCCCACGTACTCCCTGCGTGTCGTAAAAGGCGACTAAAAGGGGAGGGAGCTGGGGGGTGGAAATCGTCCCCTTCAGCTTATTTTTCCAAAAGAAGGTACGGAGAAGGAGGCCAAGTGAGGATTTTCCTTCTTACGATCAGTCCTCTATTCTTAACACTACCTTACTGACGTGGGAAATGGTGAATATATATATATATATATATATATATATATATATATATATATATATATATATATATATATATATGTGTGTGTGTGTGTGTGTGTGTGTGTGTCTGAATGACTGCTAATTCAGTATTTGTCAGTTTCTTGCTTATGTTCTCGACTTGCCTAACGATTCTCTTATACTACTCAGGTAGATTACTCATTAGCTGGCCAAAGTTCATGGTAGGGGTAGATCCAAACTCGAGTAGAAATAGCAGAGTAATTCCTAGGTATTTAGTCACACAACGGTTCGTGACTTGTTACACATTCTCAGGTATGAGGATAGTGAGGCATGTCTTACTTCCGTGGTTCCATTTGGTGCCATGTCCACTCCTAGGTATCTACTACACTTCAGTGATATCAAATATTCCCCATTCAAACTCGTTCCCTATCTAACGTGTCTTTCTACCCTAATAAACCCAATGGATTTGCTTTTATTCAAATTTGCTGCCAACTTCCTCCTCTTGTCACACACTCTTCCAAACTTAGTCACCGGCTTCTGCAGTTTCTCACTCGAATCTGCCAAGAGAGCTGTGACATCAACAAACGACAACTCAATCACTTCCCACGACCTCCCATCCCCGTCAGACTGCATACCCGCCCATCACTAAACGGCTCTTGCATTGAATTCCCTCCACCTCATCCATAGATAAATTAAACATTTTCAGTGATATTACATGCACGCGCGCAAGGTAGCGCTAGGAAAAGACAAAAAAAAAAAGGCCACATTCGTTCACACTCTGTCTCTAGTTCTCATGTGTAATGCACCAAAACCACAGCTCCTTTTCCATATCCAGGCCCAACAGACCTTTCTATGGTTTACTGCAGACGCTTCACATGCCCTGGTTCAGTCCATCGAGAGCACGTCGACCCTGGTATACCACACCGTCAGAATTCACTCTATTCCTTGCACTCCTAACTTTCTCCTGTAGTTCAGGCCTCGATCGCTCAAAATCTTGTTCACTTTATCCTTCCACCTCTAATTTGGTCTTCCGCTTCTTGTTCCCTCCGCCACTGACATAAATATCCTCTTTGTCAATCTTTCTATACTCATTCTCTCCATATGTCCAAACCATTTCAACACACCCTCTTCTGCTCTCTCAACCACACTCTTTTTATTTCCACACATCTCCCTTACCCTTTCATCACTCGATCAAACCACCTCACACCACATATTGTCCTCAAACATTTCATTTTCAACACATCCACCCTCCTCCATACAACCCAATCTATAGCTCATGCCTCGCATACATATAGCATTGTTGGAATTGCTATTCCTTCAAATATACCCATTTTTGCTATCCGAGATCACGTTTTCTTCTTCCACACATTCTTCATCGCTCCCACAACCTTCGCCCCCTCCCTCACCCTGTCACTCACTTCCGCTTCCATGGTTCCATTCGCTGCTAAGCCACTCCCAGATATCTAAAACACTTCACTTCCTCCAGTTTTTCTCCATTCAAACTTGCATCCCAATTAACTTGTCCCTCAATCCTACTGAACCAAATAACCTTGCTCTTATTCACATTTACTCTGAACTTTCTCATTTCACATACTTTCCCAAACTCATTTGCCAACTTTTGCGGGTTCACACTGTATCATCGGCGAAAAACAAATGACTTACTTCCCAGGCCCTCTCATCCCCGACAAACTGCATACTCGCCCATCTCTCTATAACTCTTGCATTTACCTCCGTAACCACCCCATCAATAAACAAATTAAACAACAATGGGGACATCACACACCCCTGCCGCAGACTGACATTCACTGGAACCAATCACTCTTCTCTCTTTCTACTCGTGCACATGCCTAACGTCCTTGGTAAAAACTTTTCACTGCTTCTAGTAGCTTACCTCCCACACCGTATACTCTTAAGACCTTCCACCTATCAGCCCTATCATATACCTTCTCCAGATCCATAAATGCTTCAAACAAATCCATCTGTTATTCTAAGTATTTTCACACATATTCTTCAGAGCAAAATCTGATCCACACATTCTCTACCACTTCTGAAGCCACACTGCTCTTCCTCGGTCTGATGCTCTGTACATGCCTTTACCCTCTCAATCAATACCCTCACATATAATTTCCCAGGACTACTCAACAAACTTTTGCCTCCGTGTGTGTGTGTGTGTGTGTATATATATATATATATATATATATATATATATATATATATATATATATATATATATATATATATATATATATATATATACTTTTTTTTATACATATTCGCCATTTCCCGCTTTAGCGAGGTAGCGTCAAGAACAGAGAACTGAGCCATAGAAGAAATATATATATATATATATATATATATATATATATATATATATATATATATATATATTCAAATTTTGTTTGTTTGCTTTGAGTTTTCTCTTTGACGGAGGGGGTGGCGATGATGTTTCATGTAGGGCGGAATGGCGCCGGAATGGATGAATATAAGCATGAATATGTACAAATGTATGTACGTATATATCTGTGTATGTGTATTTATGTGTATATTTATAAGTATATTTTGATATGTATAGGTATATGCATGTATATGTACGCGTATACGCGTATGTGTATATGTGTGTATATGAGTGGATAGGTATATAGTTCTGTTTCCTGTCGAGTAGCACTACACCTGATGCAGGAGTTGTGGGAGTATGTGATAGAGTGTAAGAAAGTAAACTCTAGATTGATATGGGTAAAACTGAAAGTGGATGGAGAGAGATGGGTGATTATTGGTGCCTATGCACCTGGTCATGAGAAGAAAGATCATGAGAGGCAAGTGTTCAAGAGCAGCTGAGTGAATGTGTTAGCAGCTTTGATGCACGAGACCGGGTTGTAGTGATGGGTGATTTGAATGCAAAGGTGGGTTATGTGGCAGTTGAGGGTATAATTGGTGTGCATAGGGTGTTCAGTGTTGTAAGTGGAAATGGTGAAGAGCTTGTAGATTTGTGTGCTGAAAAAGGACTGGTGATTGGGAATACCTGGTTTAAAAAGAGAGATATACGTAAGTATACCTATGTAACTAGGGGGAGATGGCCAGAGAGCATTATTGGATTACGTGTTAATTGATAAGCGCGTGAAAGAGAGACTTTTGGATGTTAATGTGCTGAGAGGGGCAACTGGAGGGATGTCTGATCATTATCTGGTGAGGCGAAGGTGAAGATTTGTAGAGGTTTTCAGAAAAGATGAGAGAATGTTGGGGTGAAGAGAGTGGTGAGAGTAAGTGAGCATGGGAAGGAGACTTATGTGAGGAAGTCCCGGGAGAGATTGAGTGCAGAATTGAAAAAGGTGAGAGTAAATGACGTAAGGGGAGTAGAGGAGGAATGGGATGTATTTTAGTAAGCAGTGATGGCTTCCGCAAAAGATGCCTGTGGCAGGAGAAAGGTAGGAGGTTGACAGATTAGAAAGGGTAGTGAGTGGCGGGATGAAGAAGTAAGGTTGTTAGTGAAAGAGAAGAGAGACGCATTTGGACGATTTTTGCAGGAAAATAGTGCAAATGACTGGGATATTTATAAAAGAAAGAGGCAGGAGGTCAAGAGAAAGGTGGAAGAGGTGAAAATGAGGGCAAATGAAAGATGGGGTAAGAGAGTATCGTTAGATTTTAGGGAGAATGAAAAGATGTTTTGGAAGGAGGTAAATAAAGTGCGTAAGACAAGAGAAGAAATGGGAACATCGGTGAAGGGAGCTAATGAGGAGGTAATAACAAGCAGTGGTAAGTGAGAAGGAGATGGAGTGAGTATTTTGAAGGTTAGTTGAATGTGTTTAATGATAGAGTGGCAGATGTAGGGTGTTTTGGTCGAGATGGTGTGCGAAGTGAGAGGGTCAGGGACAATGGTTTGGTAAACAGAGAAGAGGAAGTGAAAGCTTTGCGGAAGATGAAAGCCGTCAAGGCGGCGGGTGTGGATTGTATTACGTTGGAATTAATAAAAAAGAGATGACTGTGTTGTTGACTGGTTGGTGAGGATATTCAATGTATGTATGGCTCCTGGTGAAGTGCCTGAGGATTGACGGAATGCATGCATAGTGCCATTGTACAAAGGCAAAGGGGATAAAGGTGAGTGTTCAAATTACAGAGGTCTAAGTTTGTTGTGTATACCTGGGAAATTGTATGGGTGGGTATTGATTGAGAGGGTGAAGGCATATACAGAGCATCAGATTGCAGAAAAGCAGTGTGGTTTCAGAAGTGGTAGAGGATGTGTGGATCAGGTGTTTGCTTTGAAGAATGTATGTGAGAAATACGTATAAAAACAAATGGATTTGTATGTAGCTTCTATGGATCTGGAGAAGGCATATGATAGAGTTGATAGAGATGCTCTGTGGAAGGTATTATGAGTATATGGTGTGGGAGGTAAGTTGCTAGAAGCAGTGAAAAGTTTTTACCAAGGATGTAAGGCATGTGTACGAGTAAGAAGAGAGGGAAGTAATTGGTCCCCTGAATGTCAGTTTACGGCAGGGGTGCGTGATGTCTCCATGGTTGTTTAATTTGTTTATGGATGGGGTTGTGAGGGAGGTGAATGCAAGAGTTTTGGAGAGAGGGGCAAGTATGCAGTCTGTTGTGGATGAGAGAGCTTGGGAAGTGAGTTAGTTGTTGTTCGCTGATGATACAGCGCTGGTGGCTGATTCGGGTGAGAAACTGTAGTGTTGGTGACTGAGCTTGGTAAAGTGTTTGAAAGAAGAAAGTTGAGAGTGACTGTGAATAAGAGCAAGGTTATTAGGTTCAGTAGGGCTGAGGGACAAGTTAATTTGGAGGTAAGTTTGAATGGAAGAAAAATGGAGGTAAAATGTGTTTTAGACATCTGGGAGTGGACTTAGCAGCGGATGGAACAATGGAAGCGGAAGTGAGTCACAGGGTGGGGGAGGGGACAAAGGTTCAGGGAGCGTTGAAGAATGTGTGGAAGGCGAGAACGTAATCTTGGAGAGCAAAAATGGGTATGTTTGAAGGAATAGTGGTTCCAGCAATGATATATGGTTGCGAGGCATGGGCTATAGATAGAGTTGTGCGGAGGGGGGCGGATGTGTTGGAAATGAAATGTTTGAGGACAGTATGTGGTGTGAGGTGGTTCGATCGAGTAAGTAATGAAAGGGTAAGAGAGATGTGTGGTCATAAGGAGAGTGTGGTTGAGAGAGCAGATGAGGGTGTATTGAAATGGTTTAGACACATGGAGAGAATGAGTGAGGAAAGATTAACAGAGAGGATATATATGTCAGAGGTGAAGGGAGGAAGAAGCGGCAGATCAAATTGATTTTCAGCAACTCGGGGCCTGAACGTACAGGAGGGTGAAAGGCGTGCAAGGAATAGAGTGAATTGGAACGATGTGGTATACGAGGTCGACGTGTTGTCAATGGATTGAACAAAGGCATGTGAAGCGTCTGCGGTAAACCATGGAAAGGTCTGTCGGGCCTGGATATGGAAAGGGAACTGTGGTTTCGGTGCATTACACATGACAGCTAGAGACTGAGTGTGAATGAATGTGACCTTTTTTTCTTTTCCTGGTGCAACCTCGCTGGAAGGGGGCGGGGGGAGGGGGGGATGCATTTTCATGTGTGGTAGGGTGGCGACTGAATGGATGAAGGTTGCAAGTATGAACATGCACGTTTATATATGTACATGTCTGTGTATGTATATGTATGTATACGTTGAAATGTATATGTATGTATATATGCGTGTGTGGGCGTTATGTGTATGCATGTGTGGGTAGGGCCATTCCTTGTCTGTTTCCTTGTGTTAACGCGGGAGATAACGCCATTTCCCTCTTAACAGTAAGGTTTCGACCCCGGACCTTCTGCGTGGTAGCTGAGAAGGTTGATCACTCTGCTCTGATTATCCCAAATAGGCAAATGACTATTCGATTACTAGTAATGGAATACCCTTCTTACTTATATATATATATATATATATATATATATATATATATATATATATATATATATATATATATATATATATCCACATCCAGAAATTCTCTACCATTTCTGAAGCCGCACACACACACACACATATATATATATATATATATATATATATATATATATATATATATATTTATTTATATTGTTGATTAGAAGTTATTTTGTCATTGCTTCTGGTTTTTGTTTTAACATGATGTCAAACTTAGATGTAGAACATCAAGGTTCTCGTGAGTAGAACAAATGTTATATTCACAGCAGCGCACGCAGGTACCTACCAGCCAACCATGACACATCCTGGAAGGGTTTGTCTTCTCTCCACCAATCCCGCGTACCTCGTTTTTATCTAACCAATTACGTTTTAGCTGGGTTTTGGAGTAATGATGACGTGGGCCAATGAGGGTTCTTTCATCTGGCTTGTTGCCTGTTGTGTTTTCTTTCGTGATCATATATATATATAGGACGTTCAGGACGCACCTCTCCATTGTTCGTGTTGCTGTAGATCGAATTCTCTCGAGTACACGTACCTTCGGTAGCTTTTCTCTCCTGTTATCCTGCTGTACTGAGGTAAAGGTTCTCATGCTCTCATTCCTTAGGACTTTGGTGTAGATGTGGCCATATCGACCTCTTGCAGTGAGATTGCTTTTAGGAGAACTTGTATGACAGGACGGTACGTTATAACTAGGACCTGACCTATGCTTTTTTGGGGGGGAGGGAGGAGGTGGTGCCTAAACTTAGTCTCTCTTTCGGGCCCTTCCAATCTTCAAACTTCCTCCTAATTTGCGAGCTCTTGAGAGGCTCTTGGGCTTGCCCATGGCAAAATTTGAAAATCCAGGGTGTCTAGGACATCATTTCATGCTTTCTAAAGGCTGCTATATACGGACAGGACTAGGAGGCCCCTTTAGCTGTCGAGGACCTACGGTGTGAGAGTATAAGGGACTATAGGAAGGTCCGACCTCAGTTACCACCTTACGACCGACTGACTTTTTTCTCTTTTCCCCAAAGGGATCAGGTCTATATGGATGTCAAATTCTGGGTCAGACTTGCGTAATGGAAACTTTACTCTGTAATGCATTTTCATGTCAACATGTCTAATGCAGTGCAACGTAGAAAAATTGCATATTACTGGATGGATCTTCATGGGTGTGGAAGGTTTGGACTGGACTCTACAAGCACGACAAGTTGGTCAAGGGTAGATGCCGGGGTAAACAAGATAAAAAGCCAATGTTATATTCATTCTTGGGGAGGCGTTTGTTAATAGTTTTCCCAGTGCAAATACAAGAAAGTTGCGTCTCAAACGAAAGTTCGTTATATATATATATATATATATATATATATATATATATATATATATATATATATATACATTCGGAGAGAGACATAGAATGATCAAATGAATTGAATTCAAGTCGTTGAAAAGTGTGAGAATAGCAAGAGAGAGAGAGAGAGGTAGCCTATTTCACTGCCAACGTTTGTATGTACTATATGACAGCGTAGCCGACGCGGTGTATTTGGGAAGTGGTGGCAGGCTTTGAGAGAGAGAGAGAGAGTCATGGCGAATGGTTTGATGATGACAGAACAGACTCTGAAAAAAAAGACTTGCGATAGATGAAGTATAGCCTTTGCGCACGAATGGATGGAATTGCTACAAGAAAGGAAATGACAGTACTGTTGATTGGTTTTTCAGGTTTTTCGACGTTTGTGAAGCCTAAGGAGAGATGCCTGGTGATTGGCAGAAAGCACGTATCCATCCGTAATATGTGAATTTGCTTTTGCCGTTTTGTTGTGAATCTTTCTTGAATATTGTCTAAGAATCTAGATACTTGACATCAAGTGCATTACTTTCACCATATGTGTTGATTATATAATGTCTTGCTTGAAATAATGTGTGTAATTACCTATTGGTACTGTACGGGGAGAAGGTTTCACAGTTGTGGACGCCATATCGTGTGTGTGTGTGTGTGTGTGTGTGTGTGTGTGTGTGGTTCTTTTGGTCATAATTCTACTAACCAAGGCAACATCTTCCTCGTGGCAGGTTTGCCGCGCCTCCGAGGACAACGTAAGATCATGAGAGCTAGCGTGGTACTGGTGGTGATCTTGCTGCTCGATGTTATTGCCAAGAGTATTCTACCGACACGTAAGTGTCCACTCATCCCTTTGGTCAAGCTCTTCCCTACCCTAACGTAAGTGTTTGCTTGCCACTGTGGGGAAGCTAGTCTCAGCTTCATATAATTGCCCACTTTACCTCCGTGTCCGAGCTGCTCCCCAAACTCACCTCGTCGCTCCTACACTCTTCCAAGTGTCCACCAACCACTGTGGCTAAGTTACACCTATTCAGACGATAAGTACCTGCTCAAGACTGGTACCAGATTGCCTACACAGTCACTATGGTCAAGTTTCTCCCTTGCTTGGGAAAGTGCCCCCTGGAGTCTCTGGCGATGCTCCACCTAATCTTCCTCAGAAAACCTTGATCATTCTCTTTGGCTTTATGTGAGGTTAAGAACACCTATGTACAGCTGTGTCCTAGGTTTTCTTTTAGGCAGTTTAAGCAAGCCTTCGGCTGCCCCATCCTGTTACCTCCCACTACACACGTCGTCAATGGCCGCAGGATTCTTCAGGGTAAAATGTAGCCGCCTCTTAAATGTGTGCTACCTCACTGTTGGAGTACCTTAAACCCTAATTAAACTGATCTCATTGCTACTACGTTAGAGGAGAAAAGACATTGCCCATATATCTCCTGCGTATTTTAGAAAGCTACTTAGGGTAGTAGGAGCGTGGGGCTAGTTATCCTCCCCTTCTGTATTATTACCAGGGGACAGAGGAGGGAACTAAGGGGGGGGGGGATTCCTCCTTTGTGGCTTAGCCGCCAGACGTTGCATCGCGAACATGGGAGATAACGGATGAGTATGAAAATTAAAGAAAGCTGAATAAAAATCATTACTATATGCACTTATATATTTTTTTTTTTTATACTAATCGCCATTTCCCGCATTAGTGAGGTAGCGTTAAGAACAGAGGATGAGGACTGGGCCTTTGAGGGAATATCCTCACCTGGCCCCCTTCACTGTTTCTTCTTTTGGAAAAAAAAAGAGAGTGGAGGATTTCCAGCCTCCCGCTCCCTCCCCTTTTAGTCGCCTTCTACGACACGCAGGGAATACGTGGGAAGTATTCTATCTCCCCTATCCCCAGGAGATATATATATATATATATATATATATATATATATATATATATATATATATATATATATATATATATATATGTATATATATATATATATATATATATATATATATATATATATATATATATATATATATATATACATATACATATATATATATGTCGGTACATGTAACTTACGACATATGAATCCACAGGTATGGAACCCAGCGCAATCGGAGCGTTGGACGCCGTGCTGGGGGCCACGTCTCTGCCCTCCTGCTCCCTCATCCTCCTCGCTGATGGCATCACCTCACCCTCCACCATTCTTAAGGTGATATGTGCTTTTTTTATGATCTCGTGCAGTGTCCAGTCTGCTATATGTTCATTTTTATCCCTGGACTAATTCTGGTAAATGAGTCATGCTTACCCAGGACCTTTCCAAAGGCTCCTGCAGCCCAAGGCTACACTACTTCCAGTAGCAAGGAAATGTATACTTCTTTGAAGCGAATAAGTTCTTTGGCGAGACTCTATTACTTTTCACTCGCGGTGTTACCTCAACCAGGCGAAGTCAGGTAACACCTATATAACATACATTATACGTACATACTGGTTTTTGCGCTACAGGAACTGCCAACTTGAGTCTACTTAGTCACTGAAAAGTCACTTTTGGCGAAGCTGAATCATTATGACCGAGGGAAAGGTTTGCATTGTTGTCCAAAAACTTCTCGCTCTAAAAGAAGCTTACTAGTTCCCTCTTACTAACTGAGATGCTGGTTTAGAGGTTCTAGAGCACCGAAGAAGGGGTCCTGGATTTATATAATCTATTTACAAGTATATAGAATTTCCTTTTGTGTGTGAGTGTGTGTGTGTGTGTGTGTGTGTATGAATCTTTGACCCTATCCATGGTGGTTAGGTCACAAGCAAACGGTATCGAGAGTGCAATGTTAATGATTCGCAGGAAAAGGGGTTATGAAGAAAAGTATAGTGAGCATAAAAGATTTCAGGAGAGGAAGGGAAGTCGAGCGTATTGTGAAGATGATGGTGTGCCGAATAGGAGTATAGTGACCATAGGTTAGTGAAGGTTAGGCATACTGTGAAGACGGTATAGCAAAGCGCTATAGTGATCCTAGGTTAGTGAGGTTAAGTGTATTGTGAGTATATCATTGCTGAGGTATACCGATGGTGGCCTTAGCAGTGAAGTTATGGGGTGTGGTGAGGATGAATACAGTGAACGCAATGAATCTACCATGGTGAAGATAAGGTTACTGCGAAGATGAGGGTGTAGTGAGGAAGCATAGCTAAGTCATGCGCGATGCAGGGATGCACATCAAAACTATATTTTCGTGAGAATTATTGTCTTTTTGTCGGTAAAATCTTTGTCGCAGTTATGACTATGTCTCTTCATGATAAATGTGTATAACAGTATCACCTCCGTCCCACAGTGTTATTTTCACAGCGAATTACATAAACTGATGAGTTGGGTTTCCTCTCTCAGGCTGTGAGCAGCGAGGGGTCATCCCCCCGGGGTGTGACGGTGATGGAGGTGACGGCAGCGGAGGACGGTCAGGACGGTAACGTGACGCTGGCGATGCTCTCCCACCTGGTCGACCTGGCTAGACAGGTAGGTCACCCTCACCATCACCTGCTGTCATTTTACGTCTATCACTTTATCATTGGTATGGTTGAGGCATTCTCACATTACACCTGAGGCGGGTAAGTCTGTCTGTCACTCACGCAGCGACTGATTTAGATGAACCAGTCTCGCGTTGCTGCTGCTGCGGAGGGCATGTCATTGGTATGGAATAGGTAGATGACTCTTACATAGGTATTAAGGTGGGTAGTGTAGATGACTCTTATATAGGTATTAAGGTGGGTAGTGTAGTTCACGGCTGCACTAATGGGTAGGATAATATGTCCCTTATATTGCTACGATGGTGAATATATTCCTTTTTTCATTACTTTTAAGCGGAGTATATTCTATTCACAGTATCGCCAAAGCGTTTTATGTTTTTTTTTATGATAAATGAAGGAGTTATGTTACTCTTAGAATTGCCGAGGCAAGTGTAGATGTGCCGATGTGACAAAATCACTTTGATTGCCGTTAAAAGGTTGGGTTTTACTCTTGTTACAACTGAGACGGGTAAGACATTCTAATATCATTGCTAAAGGGAGGTGGTTATCTTCCTATCATTACTGTAGTGGACAGCTTGTTCTAATGTAACTGGTGTAGTTGAATGATGACTTAGCCCTTACCCTCAACCAAGTAAATGAACATGCATGTAAATTACAGATGAAGCATTTGTGCTAGTACTATCGATGAGGATTTTTCTTTTTCAATCTCGCGTAAATGGTGAAGCTGTGGGATCACCCTCAGAGCTGCAGAAGCGATTTAGTTACTCTTGTTTTCACAGTAAAACTGAAGAGGGTTTAGAGGTCACTAATATCACAGGTGTGTGTAGGACGTTAGCGTTTACTGATTAGGTGGGTAAGATACACTAACATGATGATTCATAAGCCAAACCTCTGTGGTTTGTAGGACATGGCATACTCTCCAACAATAGATGTTGAAACACAACATACCTATGCATGATGACAGTTGAAATTAAAATCAAGTATTGTTTATCATTGATGAAATCAAAATAAAGAACATGTTTAGAAATAGGTTTGACAAATACTTTGCTTCAAGTCCATGATTTGCATGTTTTTCACAAGGGCATTTCTCCTGAAGCCATTTTATGTTTCTATTCTTTCCACACTAAACTATTTGCTATTTGCTTCTCTTCACAATCCTTTGTATAAAGATTACTATTATGATTGGCTGTGTTCAGGTGCGGCTGAGTTCGTGGTGCGTGAGGGTGGTGGTAGTGAGCCACGACCCGGCCTTCCTCGTCGCCTTCGCCGAGTCCTCCCTCAAGGGCCGCCTCCTGGTGTGGGCCACCAGGCTGCTGGTAGTCACCAGCCTCACCCTGCCACAGCTCTACGCCCTCCTGCCCGCCCACTGGACCTTCTCCATGATGAACACCATCTTCCTCAACCTGGAAAAGACGCCATCTAACGTCAGGTGATACACACAAGGAATGCTAAGGACCTAGTCTTAACATATACATAAAACATATGCAACAAACGTTCTTGTGTATATACATTGTATATAAATATGTGTGTGTGTGTGTGTGTGTGTGTGTGTGTGTGTGTGTGTGTTACTAGACTCTTCATGTATGAGGTTACACCGTCAGTGAAAAGTCACCATTGGTGTGGCTGCATCATCAAGAGGAAGGTCTCGTCAAAGAACTTCTCATTCCAAAGGAATCTATCATTTCACTGCTCCTGGAAGTAGCGTAACCTTAGGGCTACGGGAGCTCATGGAAGATGGTTCTTTAAGTGGCTCCAGGACCCTTTCAAGAAAGAGGTGATAGGGCCACTATAGATGATTATTTTGGCAATGCCAGTATGTCGTTTCCTACGTTGAATAGGTAACGTTAGGAACAGACGAAAAATGGCACCAGTCGCTCACCTCCGCCCTCTAGCTGTCATGCATGATGCACCGAAACCAGAGCCCTCTATGCCCAACCAGGCCCCATAAACCTCTTCATGGTGTCCCCCAACCGTTTCACATGCCCTGGTTCAGTCCGCTGCCATCAAGTCGACCCCTGTATAGATCGCTTCATATCGCTGTATCCCTTGCACATCATTTTGTCGAGAGAGAGAGAGAGAGAGAGAGAGAGAGAGAGAGAGAGAGAGAGAGAGAGAGAGAGAGAGAGAGAGAGAGAGAGAGAGATACAGTAGCCTACAGTAATACCTGGTGTCATGCATAGGGCCAGCGTGTACATCTACCTGCCGTACAGCCAGGCCGGAGCACAAGTCGTGAGGATTGCCTCCTGGTCGCCGGATCGTGGCCTACAGCTGCTCACTGAACTCCAACTGTCGGCTGAGAAGTACGATGAGTAAGTACACACTGCTACCTACAGCTGACTAGTATCTTAACTACGGTGTACCCGGCCAAGGTATGTTTGTGTTATTCCGTGTGTGTGTGTGTGTGTGTGTGTGTTTGCTCTCACACATACACGTTCCAGAGCGTCTGTGAATAGGTATGTGAATAGGTTCACATACGCCCTGATGTTACGTTCCGAGTGAGGAGTCGTCTTTTGGCGAGGTGTACTTTTGTCGGTTGAGGAAACAGAGTGCAGTCCCGTCCAACACATTCTCGCTTCAGAGGAGTTCATTCTGTCCCTGCTGCTGAGTGTAGCGCTTCCTTAGAGGTGCAAGGGATCTTGGATATATATATATATATATATATATATATATATATATATATATATATATATATATATATATATATATATATGTATATATATATATATATAACCATAGTTTGAAGTTACTGGATTACCTCACTAAGAAGCTATACCTTAAGCAAAAAGTCACTTTCTGCAAGGAAAAGGATGAAAGAGAGTACAATCTTACTCTAAAGTAGCCCCTTATTTCCATGTTACTGACTGTAGCGCAGCCTTAAGGCTGCAAGAGCCTTATGAAGGGGTTCCATGGGATTACATGATCAAAATTGAAAGTAATCACTCTTGTGCGTCGTCAGTTTCCAGGGAGCGACAATACCAGTGACGGCGCTGCCCTACCCTCCGTACTGGGTGGAGGAGGAACACCAGACCGCTAACGGCACCACCGTCAGGATCTACTCCGGCACCGACGGAGAACTACTGAACTCTGTAGCGCGCGCCCTCAACTTTACCTTCATCACTCTCCAAATCGCTTCCTGGGTTGAGGTAAGTCACTGCCACCACCAAGGCCTAGGTTAGTCCACTGTCCTACCTAGGCCAAGGTTAGTCACTAACTTTACGAGGGATATGGCGAGTCTATTCGCTATGTGGAAGAATATGACTCCCTAACAGGTTCTGAGCCGACGAAGGGCTTTGCCGTTAGCTGGATCGACGTCGGCATCATTACCTTAGCAAAGAAGGCATTATGGCCACTACCGTTACGTGGTGGTACACCAGTGATCCTACATTTGTATGTGCCGGTATGAGTTACCGTCCAAAGGTGAGTGGAAGGAAGGAACGCTACTGGGGCCGTAATGACATTATTACTACCTGGGCCGAGATGAATCATCACTTCTGTTTGGGTCTATGGGAATCGCTGCCGCCACTTGATCTAACATGATCCATGATTATATTGCTATCGTTATCAGCATGTTACATGAGAGATTTTAGTTCACTGATACTTTTCTTGGGCGTGCAAACCGGTATAAAATTTCCAGGTGACTGATCCACTTATTGCTGAGGATTAGTTACTGGGTTAGGTGTTTCGTCCTATAAGACAATGGCTCGTATATTCATTCATTTATATTTTCATGGTTATTCCAGGACTTCTTTCCAAAATCTTTATAATTATTATGAGGCGATCCATGGTGAGTTTCTATTAAGAATTACATTTTCAATGTCTATATCAAAACATTTCAAGTGGGAAAATGACTGTTGGCGAGCACATCTGTGTTATTGGCTAACTTCAGTATTCAACATGGTCTCTGATTCTTTGAATATGTGGCACCAGCAAAATTTTCGCTAACCTCACTGATAATGATAAGAATAGCTACACACACACACACACACACACACACACACACACACACAAATATTTTTGTCCGTCCGCAGGCTGTTGACAAAGTGGTAGAGAGAGAATCCTTCATGGCACCTGTATACCACACGGTGTTACCACAGCGTCTGGAGCGGTTTGACATGACCTACACATACGAGTACTCCTTCCTGGCCTTCGGCATGAAGAAACCTGGCCTAAAGCCTCGCTGGCAGAGCCTCTACTACCCATTAGCCAACCAGGTGTGGGCAGCCGTCCTCGCTCTGCTCCTTGTTACACCCATCATAGTCTTAATGGTAGTGTACCTCTACATATCAGTACAACTGTAAGCATAACTGCAATTTCATGCGATGTTCTCTATACATCATTGTCTGAAGTGGCGAAACAAATTTAGCCATCTTTAAAGGACAGAAAAATCTATGCATGTCAACACTATGTCATATTTTTCTTTCTTTTTGTCTTACCTTTAAGGATGAAATAGAGACGTCCAGGCTCCGGGGCAAGCAACCTCTACGCGCCCCCATCTCTCTTTTAACTTTTATTTAGGAAAAAACTAAAAGAAGATCCTAAATCAGAACAAGAAGGACCTCTATAAACGAAGGAAAATCATAGCAGTAGCCATTTTTAGCTCAGTGTAAGTGCTAAAAGGTAGATAATCAACTAATATCTCCTAATATTGACCCCGAGCCCTGGAGCAGTGACCATTCCAGGCCCCCATCATCATCGAGCTTGGGCTGGGACATAGGTAACGTATTTCATTAACCTAAGAGGTGAGGACGGAGAAAGCTACAGTTGTTCGAGTGTTTCAGGTCATTCGCTTAGGGGAACGGAGGGACGCTGGCAGCAGGACGGGGGCAGGGGACGTGGTACAACACATGACAGGGATGTTGGTAGGGCAGAACCTGCCACGACGGCTGCCCACCACCAGTTCCAGCCGCCTGCTGGTGGGGGCCTGGCTGGTGTTCGCCTTCATCATCGGGACGGTCTACCGCGGCAACCTCACCGCCCACCTCACGCTGCCCAAGTACCCGCCTCGACCAGAGACTGTAGAGGAACTGGTTGAAGTAGTTGACAGGTATGAAACCTATGATAATGTGTAGTTCTCATCAACCTGTGTTTGAAAGGCACTAGTTACTTCAGTAAGAGGGACCAGCTGCTAGGAATTACATTCCTGGACGGTGCAAAATGATAACAGTAATGAAAGGAAATTTCAACCAGGACTATATTGGGAAACTTGATAACTTCTACCCAATTGCCTTCCATATCATGTTCCTTTTCTTTAACTTAGTGACAGTTATTAATTTCATGAAACATATTTATCCTCTAGCCAGATGTGATAATCATACTTAAAGGTTTATTATTGATCACATTTGTTTCTATATCATATTTTGATGAGGCAAAAACGTCCTGCCCCAAGAGAGTATTAACAGGACGGGAGACGTCATACTTAAGAAGTCTTGTGCAAGCTTACAGGTACTGTACTGACCTACAACTCTTCGTGATGGAGGGCTAAGCGGTGAGATTCAACCTCATTTTCAGAAAGGCCTTCAGTTTCTAAATCTGTTCTTTTTGTTTTGATGAAACCATGTATTTAGTGCACGTGTTAGATAACTTGAATACTTCTAAGTTTACTGAAGTTATTAAAAACATTTTTCTTTCTGTCTAAAAGGGTAACGCGGCCGCCCTACGGAGCTGCTTACAAGGATTTCTTCTTGGGCTCTGAAAACGAAGTGTTTCAGAAGCTGGGTGAGCTGTTGTTCATTGGACCCAAAGTTCTGGAGGGTCTGCAGCAAGCCTTGAAACATAAGTGAGTTACAGATTATAAATACTTCGCATGGTAAACTAGTAGTATAATTTGATATCATAGTGAGATGCACAGTAACTTATTTAGCCAGTCTGCATTCAAATCAATTTACCACACTTGTTAGGATAATCATCATAGAGTATCCCTTCATTAGGCCCCATATTTGATCACGCTTATGGTCACAAGTTGCTATTAGAGATACACAATGAAAAAAAGTTTCATAACCTGTCATGGATACCCAAGGCTTCCACTTCCATCACCAAGTGGATAGACACCTTGGCATAGACCTGGAATGACACGATGTAATTCCAGGTTTACATAGCTTAGTTCTGGAGATATTGTGTACAGGTCTATCTAATGAAGGAGTTCTAAATAAAAGGGCAAAATGGTTCTTATAATGCTTTTATGTAGACAAGGTCGTTCATTGTTTATAACGGTGTTGGTACATTGAAAGCATCACTAGGATATAGCAGTAACACTATTTTTTTTTTAAAGAATTATAGGATTTTAGGTCATTAAATTTACTGAGTAAAGACACCTCAACTCACAGGAAATCAGGTTGAATCATAAACTTGCACAAAACGATTTCATGCAGTAGTACAGGATGACAAGATATTGATTACATTCAAGCTGTAGACTGCCCATATAACGCAATTGGTTGGTTTTCCAGTGTCATGTAACGTTATACAGGAATGAATCATATCAATAAGTTTATCAAAAAACCTTGCCACGGTATACCTCAGTCATGGTTTATTTCAGTGTTTGGAGACTAGATGGTTAATTGTAGGTTTGACTTCGAGTGCGTTAGCCCTGCGTACAGTAACTGTCACAGGAGCTTCGCACTAGCTGTGTGATCCCTGGTAATCAAAACTGACGTGTTTGTTATTCGTTACCCACAGCCAGGCGGTGATAGAGGGCCGTCGCTACCTGGAACAGATCATCGCAGAGAACTTCAGCCAGCCAGACGGCAGCACAGAGTTGTACGTTGGCCGCCAGCACATCCTGCCGGGCCTGGCTGCTTGGCCCATCCCTCACGACTCGCCCTACCGTCCTCAGATCGACCTCAGCATCATGGCTGTCATAGAGGTGTGTTGCAGATTCGCACAGGAAAGACGAGTTGCTAAAGTGAAAGTCTTTGACCATTGCCAAGAATTCTGTGTAAATGAACATACGTCTTTAAGACATGTTACGGCAGAATAAGCACCGAGAAGGTAACCACGTCATCTCCATGAGGTACATCAGGTAGGCAAATTAATGAATCTGGCAATGGCCAATGACTATATTTCAACTAACGGTTGGCACCTTCAAGAAACGTTCATTGTCATATAGATGTCAACCACTGGTCTTTATACCTCCGTGTATACGATAGATGCAAAATGAAATAAAACAGAAAGAGCCATAGACATTAGGACATAGTTCTATGCCAAAAAAGAAATGGCGATTGATTCATTTTCTGTTTTTTTCAGGCAGGTTTGTACGAGAAGTGGAGCAGCGACCAGATGGCCAAGGCCCGTCGACAGAGCAGCAGAAGGCAGCGGGAGTACCTGGCTCAACAGCAACAACAAGCGTCGGAGAAGGGAACGCGGATTGGCAAGATGATCATGGCCCTCACCCTTGCGCACATGCAGGGACCTCTCATGCTCCTCCTCCTAGGCCTGGCCCTTGCTGGAATATCATTCGCCATCGAGATCGCCAGTGTTATGCATCTCCTATCATCTGAGTGAATGATCGATGGGCCGTCGACGTTGGAATGTCACTCTGCACAACCTTTTGATATTACTACGACTGGAAATATGGAACGGCTAAGTAGCAGATATACAGGACAGACTAGTAGGGATCCGTCTGCCGACTTCAAGATATGAATATTGTGCGAGGACCTGACAGGGTTTCCAATACCTTGTTATACATATCGGAAAAATAATTCTGGACGAAGGATGCTGCTTCATATATTTTATGCACAAAAAAAGAAACAGCATTGTAGTGAAGGATTGTATAACTTGATAACTTTCGTTGCGGGTATGATTTATTAAAGCCAAACGCCACATAATGACCAGGACAAACACACTTCTTGTGTCGATATATATTTTGGCTGCGTAGTGAGTTTGTCTCAAAAGTACGTTTGGGATGTCTATTTTCATTTTTTTCTCGTGTTTATATATATATATGAAATATCATAGATATATGTATAATACATTATAAAATATATATAGTATACATATTTTCTTTTTTTTCATACATATTCCTCATTTGGCCGCCTTAGTTCCTTATTTTGTTTAAGGATAATCTGGATGGGAGGATTTCCATCCCCCGCTCCTGCCTTAAACGTCACGCAGGGAATACGTGGGAAGTATTCTTTGCCCCCTATCCCCAGATATATATATATATATATATATATATATATATATATAGAGAGAGAGAGAGAGAGAGAGAGAGAGAGAGAGAATGATCACAATTCTGCGTGTAATCAAGTATATTCCTATGACTCCACGGGGAAAATGAAATACAATAAGATCCTAAGTGCACTTTCGTGTAACAATCACATCATCAGGGGAGAGACGAGAGAAATATAACACTCAGTTCATATACAAGGAAGAGACGTAGCTAGGACGCCATTTGGTAAACGTGCCTTTCTATGAAAGTCACGTTTACCAAATGGCGTCCTAGCTACGTCTCTTCCTTGTATATCAACTGGCTTATATTTCTCTCTTGTGTCTCTCCTGATGATGCGATTATCACACGAAAGTGCACTTGGGATCTTATCGTGTTTTATTTTCCCCGTGGACTCATAGGAATGTATATGTATAGTGGAAAGGATGATTTTAAGAGGCATTAAGGGTGTAAGAAAGAGTTTGAAAGTATATCCCAGTGATCAAAACATGCTGGCTTTGGCAGCACTATGTTCTAGTGATGATTCCTCGACGTTTGCTTGGTGTACAGTTGACACACTGAAGCGGAGAACTCGACTGTGAATGAGATGCCCGCCAAGACGAGGCCAAGGAAGAGGAGTATGATGGGTCCTTGCATGTGTGTAAAGGTGAGGGCCATAATCTTGCCAGATGCTGTCTCCTCCGCCACCTCTTGCTGTTGCTGCTGCTGCTGCTGAGCCAGGTACTCCCGCTGTCTCCTACTGCTCCGTTGCCGGGCCTTGGCCATCTGGTCGCTGCTCCACTTCTCGTATAAACCTGCCTTAAGGAAGATAAGCAAGGTAAGGTAAAGAAAGGAGAGTTTCTTTGGCGTATGCTAACATAAATATATTTTCTTTTGCTAACCACCCACCCTTACACCTGACGCACATCAGGAGGTGTGGACTACATCATGAACAGCACGAGAGGATCTCTCCCGAAGTGAGTGGGGAACTTACCTCTATGACAGCCATCATACAGAGGTCGATCTGAGGGCGGTAGGGGGCGTCGTGGGGGATGGCCCAGGCAGCCAGGCCTGGCAGGATGTGATGGCGGCCCACATACAACTCTGTGCTGCCGTCTGGCCGAGTGAAGTTCTCGGCGATGTAGTGTTCCATGTAGCGGCGACCCTCTATCACCGCCTGACTGAAAAACAAACATTATACTCATGTTGATACGTGTTATATTGGGTCACTCGGCTCGTGGAAACCTCTTATGGTAGTGACACTGGACGAATCCACTCGTGGTCAAACCCAATCCTATAATTCTAATCACCAGACCTGGAACTTTAGCCTTTCGACTTCGAAGAGCATTGCATGGATGGGATATAGCAACTGTGTGAGAGCATGTGAACACTCGCTTCAGTGTTAGTACAGCACCAGCCCTATGGGGTACTCCATGGTCAGTTACTGTACTAAGTCTGATTCAGATGACATCTTGTACAACGTCACGCGACACTTGATGCAGGATTCAATACTGTGTCATGTGGGGTCGCCGAAATGAAACTTGTCTGTTCTCTCTGCCGTTTTTGTAATACTTGTTTTTGGCCCAATATAATGACTGATTGTCGAGTTGTATTCAATTACATAGTAAGTTTAATCACAGACAAAAGTCCCTCCAACTAAAAAGTGTATTGTTTCTTTTGCCCAAGAGAGTTTGAAATCCATTAAAATTTATATGAAATTTAATAGTGAATGGCACTGAGCACGCAAAACAATTATGAGATTAAAGCTGACCCTCACTTTTTCAAAATTCTTTGATTTGCTGGACCAACAAACTCATCACTGGAATCAAAAGCAGTAACCCCGCAATCCTACTAATTGCCATTCTATTCAGTAGCTGGGTTGTCTTCTGTTTGGAGCTTATACGTTCCTGGTAATTCACGAAATTTAAGTTCTTTAGACTAATTTCCTTTAAAGCAACTAATGAACATATGCTTCATAAGGTGTCTGGTCTAACTAATATATACTGTAAGGCAACCTCTAAAAGAGTGGTAAATTGTTTAACATGTCGACTGCCTGAAAAAGTAAAGACTACATTCGACTATGATGTTAGACAAACCTAATCTAGCAAACAAAGACATTTCAATAATATGCAACTCACTTATGGTCTAAGGCTTGCTGTAGGCCCTCCACGACCTGGGGCCCGATGTACAATAGTTCACCCAGCTTCTGAAACACTTCGTTCTCGGAGCGCAGGAAGAACTCTTTGTAGGCAGCTGAGTAAGGCGGCCGCGTCACTCTAATGGATAATGACTTGATTGAGTACCTTTCTACAAACTAAGAAATCTGTAAGTCATATAATAAATGCATTTCTTTCAAAGCCACAAAGATAAAGCTAGAAATAAGATCTGCCATTGGGATGACCCTTTCTGTGCAGCGTTCCGTCACGAAGACACAACACATACAGAGCGCCTCCCAGCCTGGATGAGGTCCCTTGAGGCGAGGTGTTTGTGCCTCATTTACTCATGCCTTTGTTAATTTCTTAATTTCTGTCCAAGGAATAGATTTACGCATGATAAAGGTTTAACCTCCGACTAGATCAAAGAGATCGAGCTAATTTCTTACAAATGGGACTATAAAAATGATCGATTTCACTCAGATTTCTCATTACTTTTAACCTTTAGCACAACTCATGAATGTCCCTCTTAGAAGTTGTTTCATTTCTTATAGGTCTATAATACGCTTTGAATACAGATAGGCAATAATCGTACAATAATACATAGATATCAACATATGTTTCTTACCTGTCAACCACCTTAACTAGTTGCTCTGCAGTCTCTGGTCGAGGCGGGTACTTGGGCAGCGTGAGGTGAGCGGTGAGGTTGCCGCGGTAGACCGTCCCGATGATGAAGGCGAACACCAGCCAGGCCGCCACCAGCAGGCGGCTGGAACTGGTACTAGGAAGCCGTCGGGGTAGGTTCTGCCCCAGCAGCATCCCTGCCATGTCCTGCACCACCGCCCCTGCCTCTAGTGTGTTCTCGCCGCCCATAAGCCCACCGACACGAATAACCTGGAATACTCAGTTGTAGTTTTCTCAGTCGTCACCTTTCAAGTAAAACGAACGTTTGTCACCTTCAAATATAATGATGTTTATTTGAATGGCGTGATTCTTTTATTATCACAAAAAGGATTGCATGTTTGCAACTGCAACATCCACGACA
Source organism: Panulirus ornatus (assembly GCF_036320965.1). NCBI lineage: Eukaryota > Metazoa > Arthropoda > Malacostraca > Decapoda > Palinuridae > Panulirus > Panulirus ornatus. Next base: position 10,048,254 of record NC_092239.1, read on the forward strand.
GAAGACAGAACTCAGACAATCTAGCGCCTGGATCACCACTTTACATAGGGATTCACATGCAGTTACAAGAGACTAGTCACGCTCACGGTTACACTGATACGTGTGGGTTAATTACCACTATGAGTACGATGGGTATAATGAGAAGGAGGGCGAGGACGGTCGCCCACACCATGTCGGCCAGCGGGTAGTATAGACTCTGCCAGCTGGGTCTGAGGCCAGGCTTCTTCATACCGAAGGACATGAAGGCGAACTCGTAAGTGTAGGTGACGTCGAACTGCTTCAGACGCTGTGGTAGCACCGTATAATACACGGGTATGATGAAGGATTCTCTCCTCATCAGTATTTCGACAGCCTACGGATAAACAAATCGTGATAGGATCATTATATAAAACTCATGACCCGTTAGGGCGTGATATTTACTCAATACAACAAAGATACTCATCTAATGTCCTCGCAAAGCTATCAACTAACCTTGGCCCAGGTAGCAGAAGCGACCTATCCTGGCCGTGGTAATGGGAGTGTGACATACCTCAACCCAGTTGGTGATTGGAATGACCCTGAATGTAAAGTTGAGGGCGCCCGCCACAGCGTGCAGCATTTCCCCGTCGGTGCCGGTGTAGATCTTGACGGTGGTGCCGTTGGCGGCCTGGTGGTACTCCTCCACCCAGTAAGGCGGGAACGGCTTCGCTGTCACTGGTACCGTTCCTCCCTGGAAACTAATGACGCACAGACTGGCTACGTACACACACACACACACACACACACACACACACACACATATATATACACATATATATACACACATATATATATATATATATATATATATATATATATATATATATATATATATATATATATATATGTGACTATTCAAATGAAGATTATTCTACGCTGAAACTGAAGGCGAGTATATTTGTATTATTCATCAACTTAATCCATTAGATATGAATCGTGAGCACAGCTGTTCAACTGACAAGTTTAATCTACCCATCAGGATTCTCAACGTTCCAAGTGTTTATTTTCAGATATTTACGACCTATAAACCTAACCTAGAGTCACTTGACTCAAGTTATAATGCTCAAGAATTGTGACGATCGGAAACAAATTCGTGATATAAGTACAGACGTAATCTGCGGAGCCAAAAATAATCTTAAAATATATGTGTGAAGACATTCAGAGTTTTGCCGAATTACTCTCTAACTTTCCTCGCCATAAAAAAGCATATGTCACTGCTTTCTACTTTAGAGCAAGCTGAAGAGGAAAATTTGGCAAACACACAAAAAATATTATACATTCGTTCTGTCCAGCTTTGTTATGAAGTAACGGATCCCTCGACTTTATTTGTGATATTTTTCCCAAGACGAACGTAGCTCTCTTAGAACATGTAAGGGCCCAATCTGCATACCACGTTAAAGATGTTATTACCATCCATCTATACTTCTTCTTTCGACCGACAGAAAAATGGTCATCCAGCTGGTATGGTGTGGCTAACGCACCAGCCAGCAGAGAGAAAACAAACTGACGCGACGGTAGGCCCTGCGTAGGATGGAGTCTGGGTAATAGACCCTTCAACTCACACACACACACACACACACACACACAGGAAGAATAACACAGACACACCCTGGCCAGGTACACCGTAGGAACGTACAAGTCAGCTGTATAGGCAGCAGTGTGTACTTACTCATCGTACTTCTCAGGCAACAGTGGGAGTTCAGTGAGCAGGCGAACGCCACGATCCGGCGACCAAGAAGCAATCCTCACGACTTGTGCTCCGGCCTGGCTGTACGGCAGGTAGATGTACACGCTGGCCCTATACATGACACCAGGTATTACTGTATATATTTACCTTTATATCTATCTATCCATCTATTATATTGTATTGTGTGTGTCACGGAGGCTAACAGATACAGAAGCCGGTCGCCTAGTGTTATGACGCTATGTCATCCCCATCTCCGTGTGACCGAATTGGCCGATGATGAGTAAATTGTCGTTTTCACCCTAAGCAAGCTTTTGTTTACTCTCCATGTTCAAGGCTTGAGGAGACGTATGTTATGATTAATAAGACTGAGTTACCTGTGTGTATTACCTGCGGCTGGTTGACGTGTTCTCCAGGTTGAGGAAGATGGTGTTCATCATGGAGAAGGTCCAGTGGGTGGGCAGGAGGGCGTAGAGCTGTGGGAGGGTGAGACGGGTGACTACCAGAAGCCTGGTGGCCCACACCAGGAACCGGCCCTTGAGAGAGGACTCGGCGAAGGCGATGAGAAACTCTGGGTCGTGGCTCGCTACCACCACACTCACGCACCACGACCCCAGCCGCAACTGAAGATAAACACCCAACATATAATACGAAGGAACGCAAGCATTATATAACCACTAAGTAATTTCAAAGGTATTTGTGATAGTAAAGGAGATAAGAGACACAGAACTCAGTGTGGAATGAGTAAAAAATGCAAGTGGATGAATCAAGTCTATACATATGGCAGTGAGTATCCACACTCCCTGGCAACCAGGTGAGTAGGTGCTGGCAATAACCCACCTCTCATTGTCTACATTTATTCTCCACTAAATCAGTCTGATAAGGAGCCTTAGGTAGAAGTAGTAGGTTGGAACATTAGGTAGAAGTAGTAGGTTGGAACATTAGGTAGAAGTAGTAGGTTGGAACATTAGGTAGAAGTAGTAGGTTGGAACATTAGGTAGAAGTAGTAGGTTGGAACATTATGTAGAAGTAGTAGGTTGGAACATTAGGTAGAAGTAGTAGGTTGGAACATTAGGTAGAAGTAGTAGGTTGGAACATTAGGGAGAAGTAGTAGGTTGGAACATTAGGTAGAAGTAGTAGGTTGGAACATTATGTAGAAGTAGTAGGTTGGAACATTAGGTAGAAGTAGTAGGTTGGAACATTAGGTAGAAGTAGTAGGTTGGAACATTAGGTAGAAGTAGTAGGTTGGAACATTAGGGAGAAGTAGTAGGTTGGAACATTAGGTAGAAGTAGTAGGTTGGAACATTATGTAGAAGTAGTAGGTTGGAACATTAGGTAGAAGTAGTAGGTTGGAACATTAGGTAGAAGTAGTAGGTTGGAACATTAGGTAGAAGTAGTAGGTTGGAACATTAGGTAGAAGTAGTAGGTTGGAACATAAGGTAGAAGTAGCAGGTTGGAACATTCGGCAGGGATATTAGGTAGACACATAAGGTAGAAGCAGTAGGTAGGAACATTAGGTATGAGACTGGAAAGGTTGCCCTGGAGTACCTCTCTGCCGGTGGCCTGTTAAGAGTGAGGCACTACAGGCTAAGAAGCGGCGCTGGAATTTACCAATTTATGGAGACTCTTTTACCGTGGCCACCCCCATGAGGGAATTCCCGGAAGGAACGGGCATCAGAGATGTGGACAGATAAATAGATCGACTAGCAGAAGGAAGGCACATTTATTTACATTCCACATAGACAAGTCAAGCAAGAATGTCCACAGGCATGTTGAGACCCATCTGTCCCTGTACATTTTCACGAACTTAATTCATACTGACACAGCAAGACCAACAAAAAAGCTAAATTCCTATTACGACATGGAGAGACCCAGGTGCTGGCAATGAGGGCGGGCGAAGATGTTAACACTGTAAACACCTTCATATCCCACATGCTGTTCCAAAGCCAGAGTCACTGCAATACGCTCTATTGAGGCCTTCCCAACACAACAGCGTAGTAAGAGAGTCTTAATCTACCCAACCAGTCAAGTGGCAATCGACTGAACTCAACAGCAAACTGAGAGCGAGTCAATATCTTCTTAATCAGGCATGTGAGAATGGTCAACCTACTTCAACAGTAATGTGAGAGCGACCTAGAGACACACCTACCCGTCTAGCCTGGCTGATCAGGTGGGAGAGCATCGCCAGCGTCACGTTAGCGTCCTGACCGTCCGTTGCCGTCACCTCCATCACCGTCACACCCCGGGGGGATGACCTCTCGCTGCTCACAGCCTGCGAAACGAATATGTGATAATTCATGCACGTAACTGATACGCTGTGAAACACATGTGACACTGAGGGACTGTTACACTGTGACACCAAGTAACACTGAGAGACAAGACCAGTGCTATTATTTAGGCAAATAATTAGTTGTGAAAATAATGCTTTGGTATTATTTTGGACGGTACACAGGGTCATCATAATATTTCACAAAATCACAAAGTTTCAGAGCGATACACAAAATCATAGGACATCCAGATGATACAAAAGATTTTGTGGATTTTTGAAATTATACAAAAGGTCTTGAGACTTTCATAAGCTACACAAGATAATAGTCTTTGTTTCAGATGCCACAGAAGCTAAAAGCTTAAGGTTGATACAAAAGATCATCAATTCTAGAACGCTACAGAGTGGCATACAGTACTTGAACACATTACAGATGTATGTTAAACAGACACATGCAGCAGCGGCATGTGACATAGAAACCTACAGTAAGTGGACTCTACACAAAGCTATACCACACTGGATATGACGTGAGAATACACAGCTGATGGTGATTGCTAATGAAAAACATACAACTCCCGGGTGCTACACAGGATTACTGAACAACTGGACGATACAGAAGAACACATAGAACCTGGGTGCCACATATGTGCAATGCATCACCTCGAGGATGTTGGAAAATATGGTGTTGCCATCTATGAGGAGGATGACGGAGCAGGAGGACTGAGACGTGCCCTCCAGTACAGCTTGCAACGCTCCACCCGCATCCACCTTCATACCTGTGTATATACATGTATACATAAGGGTTTATGCTTAAATATAAATAGATATGATTATATGAAGACTTTTATGATTTTTCAATTTATGTTTATCATTTTCATAGTCATGTGTATGAGCAGGATAGGTATGTACATTTGGAAGCCTCTAATAAGGGCCTCGGCCTACATCTGGGAGGAGGTCGCTGTATATAGTGAGAGGCCAAGCGAATACTTACGTCAATTTACGAATAAATCGGTGGATACTCACGTGAACGTATGATGGACTCAGCCATAACGTCGGACAGTAGAATGGTCACTAATATTACGTTGGCTCTCATCATCA
>NC_092239.1:10055819-10140819 GCF_036320965.1 Panulirus ornatus
CTTTTCATTGTTCCATTTTTAATTTGGGATCCTCTTTCTTCCTGTTCCCTCCACTTCTGACATATGCATTCTCTTTGACAACCTCTCCTCGCTCATTCTCTCCAAATGTCCAAACCACTTCAGCACGCTCTGTTCAGCTTTCTCAACCACTCTTTTCATTAGCACACCTCTCTCTTACCTTTTTTTATTTCTTATTCGACCATACCAACTCACATCATATACAGTTCTCAAACATCATATTTCCGACACCAACCCCCTCTTCTGAATACCCATATCAGTAGCTCCTGACTCGCATCCGCACAACATCGTTGGCCTCTTACACTTTCGAACATACCCATTTTCGCTCTCCTCCGCAACGACCTCGCTTTCCACATATACACCAATGCTCCTACAACCTTCGCCTCCTTACCCACCCTGTGAGTCACTTCCGCTTCCATGGTTTCATTTTCTGCCATGTCCCCTCCCAAGCATCTAAAACAGCATTTAAACTCACACCCAACTAGGCTGTCCCTCTGCCATGAGAAACCTAATAACTTTGCTTTTATTCACAATTAATTTCAACTTCCTCCTCTCAGACACTTTTCTAAATTCAGTCACCATCTTCTGCAGTTTCTCATTCGAATCTGCCATCAGTACTGTGTCATCAGCAAGCAACAACTGACTCGCTTCCGAGGCCACCTCACCTTTCACATACCGCATACTCATAACTCTCTCCAAAATCTTTGTATTTACGTCCCTCAACTACCCATACATAAACAAATTAAACAGCCATGGCGACATCACACACAACCGCCGCAGACCAGCCTTCAGCTGTAACCACTCACTCTCCTCTCTTCCAACTCGTAAATACGCCTTACGCTCTAAATTGAAAGTTTTCGTTGCTTCTAGTAGCTTTGCTTTCACATCATATATTCGTAAGATCTTCCACGAGGCGTCTTTATCAACCCTCTAATATGCTACAAACAATCCTTCATTTTCTTTAAAAGTTTCTCCCATACTTTCTTTAAAGCAAACACCTGATCTCCACATCCTTTATCAATCCTGAAACCACTTTGTTCCTCCCCAGTCTGATGTTCTGTACATGCCTTCACCCTCTGAATCACCCCTTTCCAGTACAACTTACCAGGTACACTCAACAGAACACGGGAGGTCAGGACATAACTGATATACCCCATATCAAAAATATTCCATTATGTATCCGGTGGTCAGGTCCCAATTGACTTGGAACTAGCAAATGTTACTCCTATATATATATATATATATATATATATAAAAGGAGACAAAATGTGTGCCATGAACTACCGCTGGATTAGCCTTACGTCAGAGTTAGGTAAGAGATGGATAAAATAATACGAGATGAAATTGTCACGTTTCTAGATCACAAAATTATGTCGGACAACCAACACGGTTTCCGCAATAGAAGATCCTGCCTGACAAATTTGCTGGAATGTTTTTAATGTCATTTATCAGAACTGGGACGAAAAAGTACCATCTGATGTAGTACATTTAGATTTCTATAAGGCTTTCGATGATAAAGTACCTCACTAGAGACTGTTACATAAACTCAAAGCACACGGAATTACCGAAGAACTCTACATGGATCAGAGACTGGCTTACCGGAAGAGAACAGCTTGTAATATTAAATGTCAAAGCCTTAGACTGGCTAAACGTACCGAGTGGTGTGTCAGAGGGGTTGGTGCGAGGCCCAATTCTTCTCATAATATACATTAATGACCTTGAACACGGTCTTTTATCTGAGATCTCTCAATCTGCTGACGATACTAAACTAGGAAGTAGAGCTGTAAACGGGCGGGATCCAGAGAAACCTTAACTTACTAACAGAGTGGTAAGAAAGATGGCAAATGAAGTGTGAAAAGTTATGCACTTTGGAGGCAAGAATACACATTACGACTATAAAGTATTCGGAAACTTTATAACTAATGTAAATGAAGGAATGGACCTTGGAGTTGTCATTAGCAACAAACGGAAGTACACTAAACATGTCAGGTAGCAAGTTAAAATAAAAAAAAAAATATTAGGTTTCATAGCTAGGAACATAGATTACAAGACTCCAAAGACAATTCTCACACCTTATAGTTCTCTATAGTCCCCAAACTATAAAGAAAGATGAAGAAAACTTAAAGTACAATGAAGCGCGACAAAAGTGATCCTATGCCTTAGGAATCTGGCATACGAAGAGAGGCTAAAACGATTGGATCTTTTCTCCCTAAAAAAACGTTGACCGCGGCGAAGTGTTCAAAATTCTGAACTCCTGTACCTTCCTTTTGGACCTCCTGCCACTCTCTCTTGTATATATCCCAATCACTTGCACTCCTGTACTGCAAATAACGCCTAACAACTCTCTCTTTCAGTAGCAATTTAACTTCCTCATCCCCTTTTTCACCAGTCCACCTCCCACATTCCGTATGCACACACTTCTGCACCTTGTATGTAACGCATCATAAAATCATTTCCAATTCCACACACACTCCCATAACATCGTTTATTCTCATCTCTTGCCATTCTACACCAAATCTCACCTTGTATCTATCTTCAAAAGTTTTTCCAAGATCACTCACTTTCACGAACTTGATTTCCAAGCTCAACCACTTTCACAACCCTCTTTCCATCCATTCATCCATCCATCCGTATCATTTCCTCTTTTCCTAAGGCCTCTAACAGCCATCACTCTCGCTTGCACCAACTAAAGGTTAGACATACCAAAAGCTACCCCCTCTTAACACATTCATATCCAAGAATTTATCATTGGCACACTTATCAATTAGCACGTAATCCAATAGTGCCCCCTTGTCATCACTTCTATTCACCCAAGTGTACTTTTTTATGCCCCTCTTTTCAAATCATGTATTCCAGATCACCATTCTTTATTCAGCAAGTACCTCCACAAACTGTTCACCGTTCATATTTACAACACCAGGTACCACATCCCCCTCTCAGTTATATCTTCGCCTGCCACACATTCGAATCACCCATCACTCATACAAAATCCCTTGTATCAAAACTACTGGTACACTCACTCACCTCCCTCCAAAACACTCTCCTCCCTTCTTTAGTCGTCCCATCTACGGGTGCATAAGCACTAATAATCATCCACCTCTCGTAATACACTTTGATTTTTATCTACGTCTAGTCTGGGGCTCACCTCCGTACACTTTCAGAAATTGTCACAACTCTTCCTTTAGAGCAATAATGCAACCCCTTCCTTTGCTTCCGCCCTCACAGTAGCCCCTGACTTTACCCGTTTCCTCTTTAACTTTGTTTCATATACATATATACATATACAGAGGATGTCTCAATGTGTGTGAATGAAACCGAGATTAGAAGAAAGGAGACATAGGTAGTACTTTTAAGAGAAAAGAGAAACATTAGCTGGAGGTGTGAGTTTTAGGTACCTGGAAGTGGACAGGAGAGCAAATGGAACCATGAAATTGGGTTGTAACAGGGTGGCTGAGGTGGTAAAGGTTTTGTGAGCACTGAAGAAGGTCTTGAATAAGAGGTCACCATCTGGGAGGGCGAGAATGGGTATGTTTGAAGGTACAACAGTCCTAACGATTATGGGTGCTAAGCAGGGGATATGAACGAGAATGTACCGAAGTGGGTGGTTGTGTTCGGAATGAAATGTCCGAAGAGAATATGTCGTGTGAGGAGATTTGATCGAGTAAGTTATCGACAGAATTAGGGAGAGGTGTGGTGGTAATGAGGAGAGTGTAGCTGAGAGACCTGAAGAGGGTGTCGTGAAATGATCTGAAAATGTGGAGAGAGTGAGCGGGAAAAGGTCGACAAAAAGCTTGTACTTGTCAGAAGCGGGGTGGTGGCGGGGAGAGAGAGAGAGAGAGAGAGAGAGAGAGAGAGAGAGAGAGAGAGAGAGAGAGAGAGAGAGAGAGAGAGATAATATCCTGGTGTTACCAAGCTGCTCTACTTCCTGTAGCAGGGAAATGTAGACTCTTTTGGAATGAAAAACACTACGACGAGACTGTACTCCGAATACTGCAGCTTCGCCAAAGAATATTTGTCACTCGGTGTGTAACCTCGAGCAGGAGGAGTCCGGTAACTCATATATGAATGTGTGTGTGTGTGTGTGTGTGTGTGTGTGTGTGTGTGTGTGTGTGTGTGTGGTTGGGTGTGTGTGTGTGTGTGTGTGTGTGTGTTAATATGTATCAGGTGCAAGTTTTGCCTATTTATGAATACACCAAGTCTATAATTTTTTTCTTTTTTTTTGCATCTCTGTACTTATTGTACCGTAAATATCAACGTTATGTGACTGCGCACGCAAACCACCCGCCAGCCAACAGTGACGACTCAGGGTAAAGTCATTTCTTCCGCTAACCAATCACAGAAGATCTCCCACCTGCAAGCAACGCTGAGCGTTCAAAAGACTGTGGGCCAATGAGGCGTCCACGCATTCTGAGGGTGCAAGCTGGTGTGTTTCTGGGAGCCAGATATAAAGAAAGCGTAACCCATGAGAAGCATTTCTCTTTGGTCTCTTTACTGAGACGGAGTTTAAGGTTTTCCATTTCCTCGTGTATTTGGTCCCGGTTCTCTTTTTAATAACAGAGAACCTACAGCTGTGTAAGCTCACATCCTCCTATGTCGACTTCGACTGTAATGCTGGTTCCTGTTGTAGTGAAAACCCAGTTCTTCATCTACTGTAGCTATTTGGAACCTAAAATCAAAAGTGAATACAGTGAACAATTTTATTCCTCGCTTCGTAAAGAAATAATGTTTTGTCTCTGTGCTCTCATTATATCTACATTCTCTTTTTCATCACAAAAATTTTCAAGATATTTTCATTCACTGACAGTACAGGGAACAACACTTCCCTGTGGGTCTCAAGACTCTTTGATTTTTATTTTTTCGAGTGTGTCTCGTTGAACTGGAAACACTTTGAAAGCAAGAGCAGAGAAAGCAAAAGAGATAACGAATTACTGGCATTACTGAATACTCTTGAAAACATGTAAAAATAAAGGGAGTTAATTTGGAAAGATGTAAGAATAAAGGAAGTTAATCTGAATGCAATCACAAAAAGATGCGTTCGAGAGAGGAAGCCCCAGCTGAAATGCATCTATTTTCGAGTGGTCACGTCACAAGGGTATGCAGCATATAGACCGGTTACCCCAAGATCTCCAACATCTATAAGGTGAAAGAAGAAATGTATAGTGACTGAGCGCAAGTGACCCAGGTTTCAGGACAAAGGTGCTGTGATGAATGGGATTCAAGCACTTGGGACAGAGTGCTGTTGCCTGTTCTACTTTTATTCAATTGTTTTATGATGTAATAACTTAGAAAGGGGAGGCGAGGGATGTTGTATCTTAGATACCAAAGCTTAAAATGTGTAAAGGTGATGATTCTAACGGAGGGTGTCGATAAGGGCAGAAGTTACGACAAATGTTTGTTCCCCCCCCACAGATTTCACAAACTTTCAGCTACGTATATGAATATATAAATCCCTGCAGCACTGCTGCTCATAACGCCGACTATATTTCACGCAAGAAGAGTCACTACTACCGACGTGGATAGATAATGCAGGTTTGCATGACGGTGATGACAGTGTTGCTGGCTGACGCTATGGCCAAGTTACTTCATCGCCCACGTAAGTGTTCTCTCCCCACTGTGGCAAAGCTGCTCTTACACGCACGTAAGTGTCGACTTACACTTTAAAAGCGTCCCATTAACACTGTGACCAGGTAAATCTACACACAGAACAGCCCACTTAAAAAGCTTTATCCCAATAATTCATTTTGTACCTTTCTCACCCCCAAAATAATCCAAATTTACATTTTTTTGAAATCTACAACAGAAGCGTTGCATAAACATTATATTTCGAGGACGCTGCTGACACACGCAACAAGAATATTCAAGATATTAGGGGGTGATATCTTCATTATATTACTGTCTTGACCCAAGCATATTGATCACGAATCAATCTACTTTATCGCTCTCAGGTCATAGGAAACATTATTTTTTTTGGCTTCAAAACACTTTTCACAGTTTGATATTTACCGCCAATAAATTTAGCCACAGGAGTTGCGGGCGTGGTGATGGTCATATGCTGCAATGGACGTTGATACATGTGCATATATTGTAACTACGTAGTCTTACACATGAATGTACAAACATAAACATAAGTACACAGATGCAGAAGAGGACGCTCGAGCGGCGGCGGTGAGCGCCGTGCTGGAGGCCACGTCTCAGCCTTCCTGCTCCCTCATCCTCCTCACTGATGGTGCCACCTCACCCTCGTTTCTCAAGGTGACACACTCGCACGCAGTGTTCATGTTTCTGTGTACTCCTGTAGTTATGTTGCATGCTACATACACTGGTATACAATGCTCAGGGTATATGCTGTGTTACATTGTCAAATTACCGTGTTTCTACGTAGTGCTGGGCTTAGTTATGTATAGTTCTTATGTCGTGTTGAAGTTCGTAAGTCACTGAGTATCGTTAGTTACCGAATGGGGGCTTTATCCTTCTCAGACTAAGAACAGTCGGGAAAAGGACGATGTAGGATCCAAGTGATAAGATACTTGCCACAGAGTTATAAATTGACACATTGATGGTATAAATTCTCGAGTGTATTGTGGCCTATCAGGACGGTGCCTCTCGTATTATACTTATTCGCTGTACGACGACACATAAGGGAAAAAAATAAGAGAACGGTCGAATGATCAAAAATAGATTAGAGAAACATGGGAACTCGGGACTGACTTATTTTCTAAGGATCATGGATTCTCAATAGCTATATCACCCGAGGTTGAAACTGTGGACATTAGAGTCTACACTGAAGGTCGACAGGGAGGCGAGTAAACACGAAACTATGAAGAACGAAGTTTTCTCACATGCACAGTGCATTCTACGTAGAGTATATTGTTAATGTTCATGAAGTTCAATCACTGGTCGTCAATGTAGATATATTTTATAACGTTATACACTTAGGAACTTTTGCAGTCATCCCAACTATGTTCAGACCACCACCCTCTGAGTTTTGTAGGAGTGAAGATCATCAATGCCTTTTTTTTTTTTAGATGTCTAGCTCTGACAATGGCCCACTGATGCCCAGTTAGTTCCGTGACTGCTTTTCTGTCTCTCAGGCGGTGAACAACGAGAGAGTCTCCCCCTGGGGGATGACGGTGCTGGATGTGACGAAGGACGGTCATGATGATGCCAATGTAACGCTGGCGCTTCTTTCCCAGCAGATCATCCAGGCCCGGCGGGTACGTATGTACGTACATCTCCAAATTACAGCTCAGGCTGGAAGGTCACCCACGTTGGGTGGTTGTCTCTGGGCAGGATTTAGGCTCATGGAGAGCCAAGCCCATCAAAGCCATGAGCTTCAGTCAAGCTATGGCCATCACTTGAAAAATCCTGATCACATTCTTTAAGGTTTCATCACCAAAGACCATACCCTTTCTCACTGCATATATATAACCTGTGGCCACATTAAAGCTGAGGAAAGCGAGAAATTCTCATCACTGCTGAGTCAGATGGCTCATTACTGTTGTAGGTAGGCCATTGTTACACTTGCTCAAGAGGCTAGCTCACATTCAAATAATTTCCGAGGAGGGCAGTTCAATCCGGCATCTCTCTTGCGACGCATAGTTTATGTCAACATTCCTGATGAGGTGAATATAATAGTCAAGATGCTGCTGAGATTGGTGGCTCACTCACACAGTATCTATTATACTATTGTGAAGATGGGTAGGTCACTACCATATTACCGTGGCATCCGATGGGTCATTAGGATCCTACTGGTGACACGGAGAGCTCATTCATATTGGGGTGGATAGGTCAAACCTATCACGGAAGAGATGGGAAGAAAATTTCTTCACTCCAGAGTACTCATGTATTTCGCTCTTGCAGCATGATTAAGTTGTCTTCATTCTGTAGAAATAATCTATTTGGTTATTTGCGTTCAGGTGCGGCTGAGTTCGTGGTGCGTGAGGGTGGTGGTAGTGAGCCACGACCCGGCCTTCCTCGTCGCCTTCGCCGAGTCCTCCCTCAAGGGCCGTCTCCTGGTGTGGGTCACCAGGCTGCTGGTAGTCACCAGCCTCACCCTCCCACAGCTCTATACCCTAATCCCCGCACACTGGACCTTCTCCATGATGAACACCATCTTCCTCAACCTAGAAGACACGACACCCAACCTCAGGTAATATACCTTGTGAACGCTATGTTGCTCAATTTGTGGAACACACTACCTAGCTTCAGGTGTACATAATGTCTTTCTTAGCCATGGCAAGGACGTGGATATTCCTAGAACTAAAGATGTATCCTTTGACAAAAGTTTTAAGTCTCTTACAAAAGTTTTCACCATATGACCAGGGCTTGCATGGAGTAAAACAGGGAACAGATGAAAGTTAAAAAAAGATATTCAAAAGTTCTTCAGCCTATGTAAACCTTCAAAAAATAAATCTGAAAAAATAGATATAACGACAATCTAAAAGAAATGTGAGGATGAGAAAGACGGTCGCAATTATTGCAAAGCTGTTATTCATAGAGTTGAGCACAATTTGATAACAAGAAGGTTTGCTTAATTGACCTCTTCCTCTACAGATAAAAATCTCTCCGGTCCTTCACCGAGAGGAGACTTAGAATAAACATAACCTTGTTTCCCATCACGCTACATTTATCAAGCTAAAAAAAAGGAAGAAATCTTAAAGAATTCCTCCAGAAATGCCCACCGGCCTAACTCGTTTTAACTACACTTGGTTTTTACTATATGCAAGAGAACAAAAGGTTGAATCTATCAGCAGTTACTACTGTCCAGTCGACATCGGAAACTCCCAGAATGAGATCTGAACGTAGCAATAATAAGGGTATTAATCGGCTTACTTGAATAATCACTATGGGCGAAGCTTAGATCGATTAAAAAGATAAAAACTTATCCAAGTTCATTCTTAGGTCAAGGGACAAAATCTCAGTATTATGTCTCGTTTGTGAACCCAAGAAAAACTGTATTTGCTTATAGAAAAGGTAAGTTTTAAAGTGCGCATTGTCGGATGGCATCTTAAGATAGTGTTCATCCTTTGATATAAGATAGAATTAGCGGAAATCTGTGAAAACTGTAGATAAAGAATGTCTCTATAACTAGACGTGTTCATGTGTTCTCCAAATTTTCAGTCTGTACACCCACCTGCCATACAGCCCAATGGGACCCCAGGTGGTGAGGGTGGCTACCTGGTCAGCGAGACGCGACATCCATCTTCTCAAAGGCTTAACACTCTTCTCAGAGAAGTATTACAAGTATGTTAAGTCAGTTACGTGTTTTCATATGTTTCCTATTCACGATGCATTGTATACGACTGATGAAGCTTGTAATATCTGAATAATAGTGATGAGAAATAAGTGATCAATTGATGTAGTTTACAGTTTGACTTATTTCCTTATTTAGGCTTCATGTTGCTCAGCGTTCCTTTGTCATTAATCGGTACGTGAAATATAAATATGCTGAATAAAGGATAATGAGACATTTTGAACTCTGGAAAGCAGGTCAATGTACCTTACAATCGTGCTCCAGCTGTGCAACAATTACGACAGAAAAAGTAGAAGGGAGCTCGAAATATATTTTTCTAATGTCTTGGATCTCGTCCAGTCACTCATCCTGATTGGGAAAGAAAGCGAGAAAGAAAAAAAGATACCACAAATAACTGTGACAAAATTCTTGCTCTACAATATCTACTATGTATACACAAAGAGTACGAGAATTTTGCAATTCGAAAAGACATCACACTGGCGTCTCATCATCGTTTAGGTCTGTCTGTTGATAGTTCACCTTACATAAGAAAAGGAGGTTTACATGTCTTTTTCAATAAGTTAACACAATATCCCCTGGGTCTCAGCTTCCATGGGGCCACGGTGAACGTAGCCATCCTGCCCTGGCCGCCATACTGGGACGAGGTGATGGAGAAAGCCCCTAATGGAACCTTAATTAAGAAGTATTCCGGCAGTGACTACCTCGTCCTCAAAGCTATATCTGAGGTTCTCAACTTCGTCATCGCTACTCTTCCTATTACAGACTGGAACGACGTAACTAATTCATATTCCAAGTTGTTCAAGACAACTATGGCGACCTTACATCACTTACTTGGATTGAAACATCCTTTCATACTCCTCAGTATTCATATGAAATAATCACATAACTTCACATCCACTTGCAAAGCTGATTTTTTACCTTTACTTTCCCTTTTAATTCTAAATTTATGTTCTACTGCCTTTCACAGTGATATAAGGTGTGATATATTGCTATGTTGTTGATGACATGACGAAGGTTCATTTTTACGACAGTTTGTTAATGGCTTCACTTTACCGCTTTTGGAAAATGTTGCAAGAGCCCTCAGCACTTGCCCATTCTAATATCGGTCTTATGCGTCTTCCTTCTGCAGGCAGCGAGGAAAGTGCAGGAACGCAAAGCATTCATTTCGCCAGTGTACCACATCACTTTGCCAGACCGGTGGAGGCGCCATGGCTTCACCTTTACCTATGAGTTTGTCCGGATGTCATTTAGTCTGGCCAAGCCTGGCCTCAAGCCTCGCTGGCAGAGCCTCTACTACCCGCTGACTAAGGAGGTGTGGATGACCATGCTGGTGGTACTGCTGTTCATGCTAATCATTTTCTACACGGTGAGCAACCATACCTCTGCTTCCCTTGCGGTGTTCACATTAAACATCACATTGCATTCTGTGCTGAGCACATTAGGAAAAATCAAACACGTCTCCCCCAGTAACGACAGACCTGGATGTATGAAAAGAGTAAAACTCACGAAGATAGATATATGAATATATATATTCTTTGACCATAAGATGGAATGCAAATGTACGAAGCAGCTTGGCATTATCTGGTGCAGATCACGAGCATAGGAGGGCACAAAGCGCCTGGCAACAGACTAACAATGGGGTCTGTCATGCTGGAGGTGACGGGGATACTAGTGGGCCAGAACCTGCCGCTGAGGCTCCCTAACGTCAGTTCCAGCCGCCTGCTGGTGGCGGCCTGGCTGGTGTTCGCCTTCATCATCGGGACGGTCTACCGCGGCAACCTCACCGCTGCTCTCACCCTGCCGAAGTTCCCTCCTCGACCAGAGACCTTAGAAGAGCTAGTGGACGCTGTCGACAGGTAATTCATATTAATCCTTGGGGTGTAATACCGAAGAGAATGATGAAGAATCTGCCATCCAAGGCGCGGGAGCCACAGCTCGGAAAAAAATGAGACATAGGATGCAAAAAACGTAAGAATATATGTTACTCATAAATCCTGGAAGTCCCACTTCTAGGTTTTCTTGATATCGCACGTATAGGTAACCTCCAATAATTTGTTCTGATGGATTTGAAGTCACTTTACCAGATTTGCATACAAGGGGTTACAACTTCCTTAGGAATGGGCAGCACCAAGGTCTTCCTCTCGAGAAAAAAGGGGAAAATTTGAGATTTAGAACATGGGCGAACTAGGCAAGCAAGGATTCTTTTTCACATGGTGATTCGAGAAGAAGGGAAAGGATTTGAACAGGATATATGTATAGTGATTATATGACTTTTGATCTAGAAACTTATGTCTTTTCCGTTTCCCAATCAAGAGTCACCATGCCACCCTTTGGAATCGTCTGGCGTACAACCTTCGCAGCTTCGGAATCCGAGGTCTACAGGAAGATGGCTAAGCTTCTCTCCCTCGGTCCTTCCGTTATGCAAGGTCTCCAAACGGCCACGGAACAGAAGTAAGTTCTGAAGTTCTGATTGTCAATGAAACGAACATACTTCTTCATTTCCAGTCCCTGAACTCTAGGAAATTGTTGAGAGTATAGCATGGAATACAGACGAAAAACCAATTCTGCAGAAAAATCTGAAGGGTGTTAGATACGAACTGTGAAGGGACTCAAATCTCGCAAAGAGTTAAAGTGAAGCATTTTCTTTTTTTTTTTTTTAACGAATTGAAAAATTATGGTTCTAATCGTCACTAACGATTGCCACAGTTCAGCGCAAATGACCGATCGTCGAAACATGGAGTACATGATCGCCGAGCACTTCACACAAGCGGACGGCAGCACTCAGCTGTACCTGGGCCGTGAGCCGATCTTCCCAGGACCCGCCGGCTGGCCCATCCCTCACGATGCTCCGTTCAAGTCACAACTGGACCGCTGCCTCATGGCCATTGTTGAGGTGAGTAAAAGTTAAAGTACGCCTCTAAATTCAAATACCCTACACTTTAAATCAGTGAAGAAAGAGAAACCAACTTTCTATTTCTGCACCTCAGCATTTCTGATGCCATGAAGGGAAGCAAGTTACACTATCTAGCACCAGAAATGACCAAGGCAACTTAACGATACATAGTTTGGAATATTTCCCAACACACATTCAGTATGATGTAAATTTCCTTAATAAAGCAAAACCATGAATTAAAGGAAATATGGAAAGCGATATTTCTGTTGGGACTTTAAACAAGATTCTCGTTTTACACAAGGGCCTTTTAATCTTTACCCTGAAGGCATAAAGGACTTCAGTAACAACCTTAAGGTGGCACTCTCTCTCTCTCTCTCTCTCTCTCTCTCTCTCTCTCTCTCATTGGTGACTGCGTGCATCATTTAGAATTTCATGTGTAAATTACAAGGTGTGTGTGTGTGTGTGTGTACATATATATATATATATATATATATATATATATATATATATATATATATATATATATATATATATATATATATACACATATATATATATATATATATATATATATATATATATATATTTCTTTTTCTTTCTTTCATACTATTCGCCATTTCCCGCGATAGCAAGGTAGCGTTAAGAACAGAGGACTGGGCCTTTGAGGGAATATTCTCACCTGACCCACTTCTCTGTTACTTCTTTTGGAAAAAAAAAAAAAGAAAAATGAGAGGGGAGGATTTCCAGCCCCCCGCTCCCTTCCCTTTTAGTCGCCTTCTACGACACGCAGGGAATACGTGGGAAGTATTCTTTCTCCCCTATCCCCAGGGATAATATATATATATATATATATATATATATATATATATATATATATATATATATATTTATATCGAGATCCAATATATGAGAAATGCAAATTATTTTTTTCCTGTCACCTTAAGGCTGGAATCTACGAGAAGTGGAGTAAGGACACTATCGTCGAGACGCGTCGCAAGAGCCAACGGAGGAAGAGGAAGTACTTGGCCCAGCAGCAACAGCAGCAGCAGCAGCAGCAAGTCAGGCATGAGGCACAGCCTGGTAGTGGCATCACGGCCCTCACTTTCACCCACATGCAGGGACCTCTCATGCTCCTCATCTTGGGTCTCGTCGGAGGAGGAATGGTATATTTTGGAGAGATTCTCTTGATGAAATACAAAGAGTCCGCTTGAACTAATGTTTACTCAGACTATTTCTTCGCATAGACGATCAACACAACAGCAAAAACACCAGTTCTCAATAAAATGTGTGGGGAAAAAAATCCCAAAAGCATCGTCATGACCATCATAGATTCGACAACATCAGCGGAGATCATTGCAAACTTGTATCCTTAGGTAGGATGAATATGGTCGCATCTAACCTCAGAAGTAGCAACGAGTGTCCACTTGAAATATCTATATATGAAAGTGAGCGTCCGCACCTGAATGGTGATCCTCAGAGATTAATAATAAAGTGGTGTATTTGAGGGCTCAAGCTTCATCACTCCACTTCATGGTAACATTACTTGTGCATTGTAATGTATATAATCAAAGGATCTCATACTCTGTTGTGTAGTCGTATGTTGATTTAAAATAAAAGCTCTAAACACAAAAGAGTGGCTAAAGGACCAGTATTTCTTGCAACATCAAATGGAATCAAACATTAGTCAGGTCTGATCCATATATACGGCTCAGGTAGTTGTAAAGGCTCAAGTGTAGCAATTCCGCCAAAGGAAATTCTTTGTTACCGTGGCGTCCCGTAGGGCCAGCAGTTTTCTCACATTCTCAAATGTCATCAGTCATGTATGAATGCTGGACGCGCGCTTAACTAACCACACATTTATCATATATTCTGTCTTCGAACATTCTTGAAATTCTACTTAGATATCCACGTAAGGACTAACAGAAACAAATTCAACAAGGAGAGGCCTTTCAGCAAAAGTTTCTTCACCTTGACACGAAAAGAGAGCTATCTGCAATGTCTCCTCTCCTGTGGTATCTTTATGTTGCTGACACGTACCACTGTAAATGGTACCACTGTAAATGCATGCTGTCCACATTCTAAGTGTCATAAGTCGGTTTATTCCAGTGATCCTCTTCACTTACGATAAGTTACTTCCTCTTTATGTCCTTTTTATCATAAGTATCGTCTATATTCTGTGTTATGGCCTCTGGTTGTTCTATCCTTGTCTGTTTCGAAGAAGTATTTGATATCTATATCATCAAGCTGGACCTGAAACTTGAATGTTCTTCTTTCCTCAATGGTGGGCAAATCTGAGGCATCAAACTTCTCCCTGTAACTCAATTGTCCTAATTCTGGTACCCATGCATCCCATCATCATGCTTTACATGTACCCAGGTTGAATCTTGTCAGCTTTGTATCAAACCACTACCAGGACCCTCTCACAAAGGGGTCCTGAAGTGTGTGTGTGTGTGTGTGTGTGTGTGTGTGTGTGTGTGTGTGTGTGTGTATTATATATATATATACATAGAGTCCACGGGGAAATGAAACACGATAAGTTCCCAAAATTGCATATGTCTACCCATACATGGATACATATATATATATATATATATATATATATATATATATGTGTGTGGATGTAACCAAGATGTGAAAAAGGGAGAGATAGGTAGTATGTTTGAGGAAAGGAACCTGGATGTTTTGGCTCTGAGTGAAACGAAGCTCAAGGGTAAAGGGGAAGAGTGGTTTGGAAATGTCTGGGGAGTGAAGTCAGGGGTTAGTGAGAGGACAAGAGCAAGGGAAGGAGTAGCAATACTCCTGAAACAGGAGTTGTGGGAGTATGTGATAGAATGTAAGAAAGTAAATTCTCGATTAATATGGGTAAAATTGAAAGTTGATGGAGAGAGGTGGGTGATTATTGGTGCATATGCACCTGGGCATGAGAAGAAAGATCATGAGAGGCAAGTGTTTTGGGAGCAGCTAAATGAGTGTGTTAGCGGTTTTGATGCACGAGACCGGGTTATAGTGATGGGTGATTTGAATGCAAAGGTGAGTAATGTGGCAGTTGAGGGAATAATTGGTATGCATGGGGTGTTCAGTGTTGTAAATGGAAATGGTGAAGAGCTTGTAGATTTATGTGCTGAAAAAGGACTGATGATTGGGAATACCTGGTTTAAAAAGCGAGATATACATAAGTATACTTATGTAAGTAGGAGAGATGGCCAGAGAGCGTTATTGGATTACGTGTTAATTGACAGGCGTGCGAAAGAGAGACTTTTGGATGTTAATGTGCTGAGAGGTGCAACTGGAGGGATGTCTGATCATTATCTTGTGGAGGCTAAGGTGAAGATTAGTATGGGTTTTCAGAAAAGAGGAGTGAATGTTGGGGTGAAGAAGGTGGTGAGAGTAAGTGAGCTTGGGAAGGAGACCTGTGTGGGGAAGTACCAGGAGAGACTGTGTACAGAATGGAAAAAGGTGAGAACAATGGAAGTAAGGGGAGTGGGGGAGGAATGGGATGTATTTAGGGAATCAGTGATGGATTGCGCAAAAGATGCTTGTGGCATGAGAAGAGTGGGAGGTGGGCTGTTTAGAAAGGGTAGTGAGTGGTGGGATGAAGAAGTAAGAGTATTAGTGAAAGAGAAGAGAGAGGCATTTGGACGATTTTTGCAGGGAAAAAATGCAATTGAGTGGGAGAAGTATAAAAGAAAGAGACAGGAGGTCAAGAGAAAGGTGCAAGAGGTGAAAAAAAGGGCAAATGAGAGTTGGGGTGAGAGACTATCAGTAAATTTTAGGGAGAATAAAAAGATGTTCTGGAAGGAGGTAAATAGGGTGCGTAAGACAAGGGAGCAAATGGGAACTTCAGTGAAGGGCGTAAATGGGGAGGTGATAACAAGTAGCGGTGATGTGAGAAGGAGATGGAATGAGTATTTTGAAGGTTTGTTGAATGTGTCTGATGACAGAGTGGCAGATATAGGGTGTTTTGGTCGAGGTGGTGTGCAAAGTGAGAGGGTTAGGGAAAATGATTTGGTAAACAGAGAAGAGGTAGTAAAAGCTTTGCGGAAGATGAAAGCCGGCAAGGCAGCAGGTTTGGATGGTATTGCAGTGGAATTTATTAAGAAAGGGGGTGACTGTATTGTTGACTGGTTGGTAAGGTTATTTAATGTATGTATGACTCATGGTGAGGTGCCTGAGGATTGGCGGAATGCGTGCATAGTGCCATTGTACAAAGGCAAAGGGGATAAGAGTGAGTGCTCAAATTACAGAGGTATAAGTTTGTTGAGTATTCCTGGTAAGTTATATGGGAGGGTATTGATTGAGAGGGTGGGGGCATGTACAGAGCATCAGATTGGGGAAGAGCAGTGCGGTTTCAGAAGTGGTAGAGGATGTGTGGATCAGGTGTTTGCTTTGAAGAATGTATGTGAGAAATACTTAGAAAAGCAAATGGATTTGTATGTAGCATTTATGGATCTGGAGAAGGCATATGATAGAGTTGATAGAGATGCTCTGTGGAAGGTATTGAGAATATATGGTGTGGGAGGCAAGTTGTTAGAAGCAGTGAAAAGTTTTTATCGAGGATGTAAGGCATGTGTACGTGTAGGAAGAGAGGAAAGTGATTGGTTCTCAGTGAATGTAGGTTTGCGGCAGGGGTGTGTGATGTCTCCATGGTTGTTTAATTTGTTTATGGATGGGGTTGTAAGGGAGGTAAATGCAAGAGTCCTGGAAAGAGGGGCAAGTATGAAGTCTGTTGGGGATGAGAAAGCTTGGGAAGTGAGTCAGTTGTTGTTCGCTGATGATACAGCGCTGGTGGCTGATTCATGTGAGAAACTGCAGAAGCTGGTGACTGAGTTTGGTAAAGTGTGTGGAAGAAGAAAGTTGAGAGTAAATGTGAATAAGAGCAAGGTTATTAGGTACAGTAGGGGTGAGGGTCAAGTCAATTGGGAGGTGAGTTTGAATGGAGAAAAACTGGAGGAAGTGAAGTGTTTTAGATATCTGGGAGTGGATCTGTCAGCGGATGGAACCATGGAAGCGGAAGTGGATCATAGGGTGGGGGAGGGGGCGAAAATTTTGGGAGCCTTGAAAAATGTGTGGAAGTCGAGAACATTATCTCGGAAAGCAAAAATGGGTATGTTTGAGGGAATAGTGGTTCCAACAATGTTGTATGGTTGCGAGGCGTGGGCTATGGATAGAGATGTGCGCAGGAGGATGGATGTGCTGGAAATGAGATGTTTGAGGACAATGTGTGGTGTGAGGTGGTTTGATCGAGTAAGTAACGTAAGGGTAAGAGAGATGTGTGGAAATAAAATGAGCGTGGTTGAGAGAGCAGAAGAGGGTGTTTTGAAATGGTTTGGGCACATGGAGAGAATGAGTGAGGAGAGATTGACCAAGAGGATATATGTGTCGGAGGTGGAGGGAACGAGGAGAAGAGGGAGACCAAATTGGAGGTGGAAAGATGGAGTGAAAAAGATTTTGTGTGATCGGGGCCTGAACATGCAGGAGGGTGAAAGGAGGGCAAGAAATAGAGTGAATTGGAGTCATGTGGTATACAGGGGTTGACGTGCTGTCAGTGGATTGAAGCAAGGCATGTGAAGCGTCTGGGGTAAACCATGGAAAGCTGTGTAGGTATGTATATTTGCGTGTGTGGACGTGTGTATGTACATGTGTATGGGGGGGGGGGGGGTTGGGCCATTTCTTTCGTCTGTTTCCTTGCGCTACCTCGCAAACGCGGGAGACAGCGACAAAGTATAAAAAAAAAAAAATATATATATATATATATATATATATATATATATATATATATATATATATATATATATATATATATTAATATATATATATATATATATATATATATATATATATATATATATATATATATATATATATATATATACACACACAGGTATGCAATCATAAAGTCTCGTTACCTTTATTCTTGGCGCCAGCCGATCCCGCTGGTGCAGAATTCATGACATCATCGCCCTTGTCTGCAACGAAAGTGTTAATGCTTGTACTCGCATGCGCCAGCACCCACCAGCCAACCCGGAGAACCGTGGTATCTTCGATCACCTATTTACCAATCAGTGAACATTCCCCTTCGTTAGTTACTCGTCAGCTGAGGTGGTTGCATGTTTGTGCTCTTCTTTCTAGCCTTATAAAGAGACACGTTCGTGAATGTAGGAATCACTCCTTTGAGGTAGTGTACTGCAGACTGCGTCTAAGTGTTCGAACTCTGTGTTTCAGTCACTTTAACCCATTCGTACGTGGGCGATTCCCGGTGTTGGAAGGTAACTGAACTTACGCTTTCGTTGTGTCCTGTGGTATGTCACCAATAGTGCCGACATATCCATCGTGGGATCAAGATCAACTTCCGTCGTGTATCGTTACTGATTACGATCTAGCGTTCGGACTTGGCTGGTGGAGGGTCAGTTCCACTAAACTTGGGTCTGTATATATATTAGGTTGTACATTTCACTGAAATATAGTTTCATTAATCTTGCGATACTGAAAGATGCAGTAATTGGGGGGAAACATGAAATCATATTTTTCAACTAAATGACACAGTTACTTCCACGAACACGAAAGTTTTGTACTTTGGTAGAGAAAATGCCTTTGGAGCACTAAACATTTGTGATCTCATACCACACCTAAAGTATTATGCGTCCCAGGAAAATTCTATCAAAGCACCATTGCATTATAACGCTTTAAGTGACATCATTTTCTGGTTAACCAAGGAGACGCATGTATGTCATGTGTTAGATCTTATCTACCCACATTATGTTGTTTGCTAGCAACTGTCTGTCTTCACTTTCACTGTCTGTGTACTTTTTTTTAAAAAAAAGTCGCTGACAGTGAATGCCCTGGAAATTCCACCCCACTTCACGAACATTTATATGTAGATATATTACTATACGTCACTCGCCCGATGAAAGAAACGTGCTCTATAGGCAACAATGCTGCAGGAGTTTAAAGTTTTGTGAAGCACTTCTGTGACACGCTGACGACAAGAGATACATTAGTAAAGGATTTGCAGCTCTGGAAGGTTGTGTGAAATATGTGGCTCCGTTTGGGATTATTGAAAAAGGAGAAGAGAAAGAGAAGAAGAAGAAGAAGAAAAAAGAATTCTCATTTGTGTGCTCCCACTCAAAAAAAATACATACGAAAAGAGTAAAGATAACTAAAAGGTAGAAATGGTACTGGGACACCGTTAAGAAATATGTTGAAATTAGGAAATCAAGTTCAAAGGGCTAACCTTTTATGTGTCTCACTTCTTTGAGTGGTCATCAGCAAAAACATCTTAGTAACGTGATACCAGGAAACCACTCTGTTCTGATTTTCATCGTCCGCTCTCTCGAATTCACCATCAGAACGAACCAAATTACCCTTGAAAAAGTTTCCTTTTCTATTTGGATATTCCTCCATTCTCTCGTAAATGGCCGATGCTTCTGTGTGTAAGTGTCTCATCTATTTTTCCTGTGTCGAGGGGAAACTGTCACACCCTGTCTTCAGCTGCAACTAATGTCACTTGGCTAAATTTTCTTATAAACATAGTCTGCCGTTAACTGATATGGAATGGGGTAGACACTTGACAGCTTATTCCATCTTTCGAATCGGTGTCTGAATGCTGCTCTTAAATCTTAGCAAATCATGAACAGGGACCCGTATACAGGGTGGCTTATATCTCTAAGTTTTGCTTTGCAGAGTTTTATCATTTCCTTCCAGGAAGCTAAACCCTTAAAACATTGCTACTCATAAAGCTGACATTATCCTATAGAACAAGGCTTCTACAACGAAGACGACTCTCAATAATGAATGCTACAGCCGTGGTGGTGACGATCCTGTTGGTCAATACTGTTGCCTCGCTACACTCACGTAAGTATTCGCTCATCCCTGTGGGCCTTGCTGCTCCTGAATTCACGTAAGAGCCAGCTCACCAGTGTGGCCAAGTTACTTTCTCACCCATGTTGAGGGGCAAGCTACTGCCTTGGGTAAACAGCTTCTCACTCACGGAGATGCCAAATCATCACAGATGGCCAAACTTGCCCTACACTACCGGAGGTGATAGCTCATCACTACTTTACAAACATATACAGCACATACTCTACGCACAGTGTTCCTCAGGTATCTAGCTATATCATTCTAACGATCTACAACTAAAGACAAATTTACGTTTCCAAAAGCTATAAGCTCACTGGGTTGCTCCCAATAGGAAGATGGTGTTTCAACAAGTTACCAAATGCAGGATTGTCAAATCCTTGCGCGTAAGGGGATTTTTTTTTCATTAATGAACTACCTTTCAAAACCAGCTGCACTTTAGTTCGCTTTCGCATCTGCAAGTGTCAAAATAGGCAAGCTCTTACAAACCAGAATATTTTTCTTTCTCTCTGTAGGAGGATGACCCTGACGATGTATTATTCGCACGAAAGTGTATTTGGAACTTGTCGTATTTCATTTTTCCATATGATCATCAGCAAATGCTACATAAGGCGCATCCGCGAGAATTGAGTTGCTTTGACAAGGCTGCATCATTATCAGTTAACGAGAGTACAGTCTCGTCGGAGAACTTTTGGCCTCAAAGGAGTCAATACTGTTGTGCAGCGTTAGAACCCCTTGATCAGGCATGCCACACGCATTTCTCTAAAACATAATCTGTGGCCTAAAGTACCCATATGGCATGCACATAAAAATGTTTTTGGACTAAATAATAAACGTGATAGGTACCCAAACTCTACGGGGGCTTGGCAGTCCACAAGTCACTAGCAAACCCAAAAGTCTCAGGTCGATTAGAAGCCTACGGGCATGTCATGCCATAGTTCAGTAACACCCAAAACTCCTTGCACGACAAGTAGTCTACGGGTACGTTAAGCCACAGTTCACTACAATATTATAAAAGTCCCCGGATCTACCCACCCACAGTACAGTATCTACCGACATACACCAGTCTTCTTTCTGACCAGCACGAGAAGATGCTTACGAAGAGAAAAACATGAAATAATGTGTATAATAGTTATCCATCTATTGTTGACTCCAGACAATCGTGACTATCATCTTCAATTCATTATCCTGTTCAGTTTACTTGACTCAGATGTATGGACACGTTTCTTACTGTATGATCTCTTCTACCTGTAATATTCAGTTAAAAATATTAAAGGCCAGGAAACAGTTCACACATGTTGAAAATGTACCTCCATCCATATCAATACTGCACACATCCGTAGACTCATATTAACACATATTGGTATAAATACACAGGTATGGAAGACGACGTGGGAATGGCGGTGGATGCCGTGTTGGAGGCCACGACTCAGCCTTCCTGTTCCCTGATCCTCTTTACAGATGGTGTTCCATCTCCTTCATTGCTGAAGGTTATGCTTGCTTTTATGCGATGTATGCATGCAATGTATTTCAATATAGCATCCAGGTGATGTATGCTCTTATGCAGTGTCCAGGTAAGGTACGTTCTCATAAACCGTCCCAGTCTCTCTTTAGTAGCATCCATGTACTCTGTTCTGTAGTGTTCAAGTGCTCTATACCATAACTGAGTCAAGGTTCAATAGCATCCAGGAATAGAATGATGTCTAGCAGGTGGTGTACAGTTGACAGGTGGAGGTACTGTGTGATCTTTCTAAGACCTAGAGGCTCTTAGATTATGTATAAGGGGTTATCGCTGGTTGCGTCAGACAGTCTTACAGCTTTAGTAGGAGCAGCAGTGTACAAGTTGAAGCAGAACTAGAAGTACAGAAGCAGCATGCACATGTCTAAGCTACCGTTTTGGTCTTTAAAAAATGGAAGTATTTTATCACTAAAGTTACCTCGTGCACAGCAGTGAGCAGGTGTGGATTAACCAGGAAAGGTTTGTGGACAGCACCGTTGTCAGTGGCTCTGCTCCAGGAAAAACGTTAGCTGTGCGTTATTCTTCATACTAAGAGGAGATAGTGGGTCATTTCACTGTTGAACTGCACATGTAGATGCTCCCTTTATCCTCGTCTTTGATAAATCGTAGTTTCATAATCAGTCTGATATGATTCAGCCTTGATGCTGTATATATCTAGCAAGTCTGTATACTTTAGTTCTAAGGCTATTATGACCATGATCTAGCAGTCAGCACTTGAGCTTTGCATAAAGACAATGTCATTCGTTACATAATAACTTCCATTTATCTATTTTTTTCTCATCACCGTCAACCGCACGGTAAAGTCAGTCCGCTTTTATCAATGATTACAATTTCATCTCTCAGGCTGTGAGCAGCGAGAGGTCATCCCCCCGGGGTGTGACGGTGATGGAGGTGACGGCAGCGGAGGACGGTCAGGACGCTAACGTGACGCTGGCGATGCTCTCCCACCTGGTCAGCCAGGCTAAACGGGTAGGTCACCCTTTACAATATCTATGATACGCACAGAACAATTTCGCATCACTGCTGAAGCGGCCAGTCAACCTTCACCTCACTATTGGTCATTCTCACAGTACTGCTATGACGGGGAAAGTCACGCTCTTTAATGTTGGGGTAGGTAGCTCACGCTTAGCATTAATGAGGAAGATGACATGATGATAAGTAGCTTGCATATTGCTGTTGAGTCGGGTAGATCTCCCATTCCTATCACTGTGGATGGACACAGTTGGTTATTCTCATATTACTGCTGAGGCGAGTTAGTCTTTCACATAAATGCCGAGGCAGATACGCCATTCCTATGTTCCTTTTGAGTTGGGGAGGTCAGTCTCACCCTCCAAGATCGGTTAAATACTCCAGCATCAGTGCTGAGGTGTGTGAGACATTCAGGCTACTGTTGCCATAAGCATAGCACCATTACCTCGCTGGCAATTTTCATTCCTACTATTATTCTCAAATCGGTTATGCCGCTCTCGCGTCACGGCTGAGTTGAGTATGTCACTCTTAACATCATTTCTGAGGTGTGTATACCAACCTCACCTCACAGCTGAAGTGATAAGCTTTGTTACATACCTGCTGGGACGGTTATTTCACTCTCACGTGTTACCCAAGGAAATTCTCTTGTTCACTCACTCATATCTTAGGAAGCAGGTAGTTCACAGATAAAATATTGCTGAAATGGTTACTCATTGTGATATCCCGACCCAGTCTTAGGCCAATGGCTTACTTCTACTTTGCTGCTAAGGTAAAACATGTGACTTTCTATGTTGAGTTGCCAGTCTAAGCTTGTATCATTGCTGGGTTGCAAAGCTACCGCTACATTACTGCTCATACCAGACATGGGTTTCTGATGAGGTGGGTACTTTACTCTGTTCATTGCTGAGACAATATATCCTTACACTACACCCAAGGAGAGTACGTCGCTGTTACAGTACTACTGAGGCAGACAGATGACACTAGGTATTGCTTCTGAGACACACACAGGTCTCGCTCACTACTGTATCAGGTACTTAGCTCACACACATGAGGTCACCGGATTACTATCATGTTGGTAGTGAGACAGACAAGTCATCTCATATCATTGCTTAGTTGAGGTGGTCAATCAGATGCAACCGATAATGTAGATAGACCACTTTCAATCTCATATTGTAGAGAATGTGAATTTAACATCATGATTGAGATGGTAAAGTCACTCCAACACTCGTGATGAGGTGGGCATATCACTTGTATGATATTCCAGTAGCCTTACGACTCTAAAGTAAATGCTTGGCTCTGGGCAGGTACGACAAGAGTCGTGGTGTGTGAGGGTAGTACTGGTGAGCCACGACCCGGCCTTCCTCGCCGCCTTCGCCGAGTCCTCCCTCAAGGGTCGCCTCATGGCGGGGCCTAATAGGCTGCTGGTGGTCACTCGACTCTCCCTGCCACAGCTCAACGCCCTCCTGCCCGCCCACTGGACTTTCTACATGATGAACACCATCTTCCTCAACCTGGAGGACACGAATCCCAACCTCAGGTAAGGTACAGATAATGCCATCTTCCTCGACCAGGAATACACACGACCGAGCCTTAAATAATACAAAACGTGAATAAAATCTCCAGCTCTAAGGATGCACATATATACTTGGGGCTAATTTACACAATGAAAACAATCTTGTTCAACACAAGGGACACTTCATAAGGTATTATGCAGTGTGTATATACACAATGCATAATACTTGATGAAGTGGCCATTGTATCTTCAGGTGTCGATACAAGGAAATATTATAGTTTAGGAGTAAGATACTAACTGCACATTACATTTTCCCTCCACGAAGGTACTACAAACTCTTCACGTATCTACCCTACAGTCCAGACGGAGCCAAGATAGTACTGATCGCGATTTGGTCACAGATGTATGGTCTCCTTTATTTTACTCGCCTTTCGCTTTTCCCAGATAAGTTTTCGAAGTATGTTTTTTTTCTTTCATTGTATTCGCCATATTGCATGCAGTAATATTGGTCAAAATAACTCGATAATACAGATGAGCAAGACAGACCAAGCATTACTTGGTAAACGTACTTGGAAAATGTATGCTGTCTCCTTACCCCTCAGGTACATTGATAACATACAAGTAACTGCGGTATCTACTAGTCATCTAAGACAGTCTTTCTCATCCCTAGCTTTTACGGAGCCCAGGTGAACGTGACTGTCCTGCCGTGGCCTCCAAATTGGATCGAGGAGGACGTCGAGGACCCTGACGGAAGAGTGGTCACAAAGTACTCAGGCAGTGACTACCTCACACTCAAAACTGTGTCTGAAGCTCTCAATTTTATTTTCAAGCTTGTCCCTGTCGCTACCTGGACTGAGGTAACTGATCGAGTTTTTATAGCCTTTGTGAATCTGTGATGTTACCAGTCTTCCACAGATTAGCAGCTCGCATGAAATGCTAAATGCTAAATGAAATATCATGTCGTGTTATCAAAGGAGTGTAAGAAGTTCGTAGTCTTCAAGTCTTTTGTAAGATAAATAAGGCGTAATTTACTTCTATGTCTTTCTCAGTATTGCGATTACCTAGCTAGAACTTAATGTACCATCGTCATACACGGCTGTGAATATATCTAGGCTGCCTTTCTCTCCTTTCCAGTCTTGGTATGTGCAGCTGAATGCGAAAGTATGATTAACTGAACTCTCTCGCTGAAAAATACCCGAGATTTTTCCTTGATTACTAGATGATGATGTCCTTTTTTTCCTCCTATCTAAAGCAAGAAGCATAGGGATTAAGTCTCTACGAGCAGCTGATGCAGAAAAAGGGAAACGATGTTAAAAACCTTTTCTCTCTTTGGTTAATTTATTACTGAAACGAAAGTCGTTTTTGCTTACGCCAAAAAAAAAAAGAAATAAAAAAAACTTTTTGGAGCATTATACATAACAGTTACACAGTGAATGTATGTAAATGAGGTCAAAGTGTGCATGGTGCAAACGAAATACATTCAAGAAAATGAAGACCCAAATAGGAAGAGCGTCCAATGAGGCCAGAGAATGAGTAGGTACTTCACCTTAGCTTTCTAAAACGATCTCACTTCGGAAATCTTCATCAACTTTCTTTTTATTCACATCAACAAATGCGCCATACACGCTATGATACATCGTTCATAATCACGACATGGGATTTACCACAACATTCCTTTAAAACTATCATCTTTTTTTATACGCGTCGAGGTTGTTTCAGGGCATCCTCGTGTCTGTCCATCGCAGCGAGAGGACACAGTAACATACGTACCACAATCCATCACCATTAACAATATCCTTTCCCACTGTGTATCTTCCCCAATCAGCCACTGTACCCGATGCATCATTTTGGATCTACTCTCATAATAAACCCTTTAACGTGAGTCCGTAATGTATTCTTAACCTACTTGTTCCAGCGGGTATGTGATACGTCGTGAGTTCGTCCAATCTAATTTTTGTAGGTGCCACTTGTGGTTGATGTGTAATTGTAAGAACTTTCCTTGTATACTTCTTAACATTCACTGAACATTTAATGATACCCTTTAGCAAACCTCATCACAGGCCTTTTAGCCATTTGAATCAAAGGTTGCATGATTTTCCATGATATCCGATAAATCAAACATACCTAAAAGTTAAAAATTACAGGATACACGTCCACCATACAGTATTCCAAAGAATGGCATTGACCTGATGAATGAACATCCTAGAATTCACAATCTAGCCCACAGTTCGTTTCATACGACAACTTTGAACAAGATAACCATTTCTTCCTACATTAAGACACCTTGTAGATGATTTCGTGACCGTGTTATCAACTTCAACCATGTTCTTCTTCTGTAGGTAACGTTGAGAGTGGGGGATCGGACAGCCCTGATAGCACCTTTGAACCACATATACTTACCAGATCGTCTGAACCGACACGACTTTACCTACGCCTATGAGTTCATTCGCATGTCGTTTAGTCTGGCCAAGCCCGCTATCAAGCCTCGCTGGCAGAGCCTCTACTACCCGCTGAGCGGCCGGGTTTGGTCCGCTATGCTAGTGGTACTGTTACTCATGCCTGCCTGCTTATATATGGTAATCAACAATGCCAGCTTAATGTAACGACAGGACACATACTCACAATTTACTATTAAGCATCACAGTTGTTGTAAATCATAACCTAAACTTACATTCTAGGAATTAAAACAAAAACGAAAGTACGTTAATCCTGTACGAGCACTTGCACGAAGGCACACAGTGCTTATATTCTTGCCTCACGATTATAGCTTTCGTTATCATTTGCGTGACACTAATGATATCACTAACAAAAGAGCATCAGCAGTGCTCACTGTTACAGATCAACGTTACGAGTCAACAGAGTCACGGAAGTGGCAGGATGTCACCAGGAGCCGTGACGCTGGAGGTGATGGGCATCTTGGTCGGCCAAAACTTACCACTACGGCTCCCTAATGCTGACACCAGCCACATGCTACTGACGCTGTGGCTGCTCTTCGCCCTCATTATGGGGTTGGTCTACCGTGGTAACCTCACCGCCGCCCTCACGCTGCCCAAGTACCCACCTCGACCTGAGACCATAGAGCAACTGGTCAACACTGTTGACAGGTACTTATACTTAATAGACAGGAATGTGTTATATCTGTGGGTGCGTAACATACGAATGTCAATTTGCCCTATATATATATATATATATATATATATATATATATATATATATATATATATATATATATATGTATGTATATATATACACACACACTCCTCTGTATGATACATAACAGTATTTGGAAGCGAAATACACTGCACGTCCTTTGGGATTAGATTGGTTGTTTATGATGAGTAACGTCTCTCAACACCTTATTTCTCTTCATCCTCTTCCACTGTGTCTTCCTGTCAAGAATAACTGCGCCACCTATCGGTAAAGAATGGCGGAAATTCATGTTGGCCTCAGAGTCGGAGGTCTACAAAAAATTTGGCAGCCTTATGCTCGTTGGCCCCACCGCTCCTGAAGGATTACTGATGGCCACGAGACAGAAGTAAGAAGCTATCATTATGAAGTTTTTAATTTGTGCCATAAGGCCTCAGAGGCTATGTCTTTACTCCAGGATTGTCGTTTATGTAGAGAATATAAAGCATACACTTAGCTTGTAATTCTCTTCATGCAGCCTACGGAAGTAGTTCTCAAGTACTGTATGAACGGTTAATTAATCACAAATGACCATTTAACGATGATATTCTATACCTAATCGCTTATTTACCTCTCTGCTGTTCTATCATCACTAATCAAAGGCTACTTAACTTGTTCGCGACATAAAGGTGATGCTATTCATTCCTCACGTCATCTTGCTAATGTATAATGATTATGAAGCTGAATGTATTATCCATCTTTCATCGTCGCAAATCAATCATTATTACAGAATACTTTATTTAGAAACTTTACCTTGATTTCATTCTGCATCCAGCCTTCAACTTACTGGCCAGGACACTGCCAGCAACAAAGTTTTAAAAACAATAAAACAGGTACTTTATTACACTCGAACACTATGTTGCTCTATATGAAAGTATCTAATTCCACCATATTACTCGACTTGGTGTACGAGAGCTCTGGGTTTCACATCACAGACTAGAGTTAGTGCGGAGTATCATTTCTGCATAAGGGTAACGAAAATAAATGTGTACAGTGAAGGGTTATCAAGATAATGTGTACAGTGGAGGGTTATCAAGACAATGTTTACAGTGGTGGGTTATTAAGATAGTGTGTACACAGGAGGGTTATCAAGATAATGTGTACAGTGGAGGGTTATCAAGATTTCATTCGTGATCAATAGGAAATTGAATGGATGATTCTCGCTTGCGACAGAGCTCGTACTCCTGTCCAAAGGGACGAGACAAAATCACTGATTTATCACTTATAGACGGGACACACCGCGAACAGGTCAAGGAATTACTCCGTTACCACAGGGAAAGGAGGTGAACCCAAGAATATAGAAAAGTAATGAGGGTATGGTATGACTAGCAGAATAACGAAATGGAATATGAGAGAAAAGCCAGCGGATGGCGACAATGCCAAGCATAACAACATGTAATCTATTAAACGATTTAAATGAACAAAATGAGACATGAGCAGATAAGTGTCCTGGAATTAGTCTAAATTGATTCAGAAGCTTAATGCTTTGAATTGGATACTCTTTGGGCCTATCATTTGATCCATTCATGTTTAAATACCGTACGGATAAGTGCATAGTGTAATGAACAGCATCAGTGTAGCTAGTAGGGAATGCTGTGATTATCTGTGTCACTACACAGTATTGATCACTGCCACAGCACAGCACAAATGACCGACCGTCGTAACATGGCCGGCCTGATCGCCCAGCACTTCACGCGAGCGGACGGCAGCACGCCGCTCTACCTGGGCCGAGAGCCGATTCTTCCTGTGCCTGCGGCCTGGCCCATCCCCCACGACGCCCCTTTCAAAACACATCTGGACCGATACCTCAGGGCAATTGTTGAGGTCAGTAGCACTGAACGAGCCATTCACACACACACACACACACACACACACACAGACACACACACACACACACACACACACACAGACACACACACACACACACACGTTGCAAAGACCTTTTTAAAAAGCCTGCCATAATGAAAACAAACTTGATTGACCGATGATCAAACGTTGATGATAATTGTGTAGAATTATATGAGTTTCATAAATAACGACATAATTAGATCTTTAATAAATCTTCCAGTTAATTACTCTTTTCTTATTCTAACAACTGTGATCTTTTACCACTTATGACAACCAGCGATAAGCCAACGGAGCCTTATGTGGATTAGTATTACATGTAATACCTCAGGCACTAATACATAAAAAAAAAAGGGTGCAGACATGAACTAATGCTATCATTTCATTTCTCAACTCCAGTCTGGCCTGTTTGAAAAGTGGAACGAGGACACGCTTATGGAAATCCGCCGTGAGAGCCAACGCAGGCAACTCAGCCTCCTGGACCAGCAGGAGGAGAGAGCAGGAGCGGGGTCGGACCCTGGTGGCAGCATCACGGCCCTCACCCTCACACACATGCAGGGACCACTCATGCTCCTCATCCTAAGCCTCAGCCTCGCTGGAATCTCATTCATTGGCGAGATCCTCGCAATAGGATACCACAAGTCCACTTGGAACTGAGGGACGAATTTGATCAATGGAAAGATGTTTTATAAAAAAAAACCATGATATTAACAACGAGATTTTCCACAAAGTTTCCACAGGTGAATGACCGTAGGTCCACTGTGAACTTAAGATTATGTGCTACGGTGTAAGTTTGGGATGGCCGTACGTCGACAGCCAGATAATATCGAAAGATCTGCTCAGAAATCGGTAATCGCTATGGTCCAACAGCGACAGATGATGATCCTACGGTGAAAGGAACTAGCAGGAAACGAACAAAAGATGCATCGTAGTGATTCAGCCTGGTGTAAGTGATGGTATCCCATGCCTCAATAAATGACCTGTTGCCATTAGCATAACCTGTGTGTAGTGTAAGTTTTACCTGTGTTTCAACGTAGAGTAGACATCGATTCAAATTCGGTTGGTGGAATTATTTCTTAAAATGCTTTCGAGGTTGGTTTGCGTCAGCTTCAAAGGCTCTTAGAACCTCTATGTTTATAATAACCCAAACGTCTTTGAAATATATATTTAAGAATTTTACGAATTTGCTTTGAATAAATTGAGATTCTTTTGTGTGACTTTTCCCCACATGAGAAAATGCTATTCGATAAAAATCATGACTCAGATCTGATTCACGGTAAGGATTCGCAGAAAAAGAGCAAATGAACACCGTTTAAAACAATATATGAACCTAATCCACCGTTTTCATGTTACCATAGTCTTACATTCCAAGAAATCGATTGCTAGTGCTCCGAAAACTTTTGCATGCATTACAGGCATATAACGCTTAAAACTCACACACACACACACACACACACATACACACACACAGAAACACACACACATAAGAACTACATCAAAGTTCTGTACAACGAAGTATTCAGCAAACTGTTCACATCCTGCATGAGGCTAAAACTATATGCTTCGCTAAGTTTGGTCACCGCACATAAAGGAGCACAAAGTACTAAATAAAGAGAAGAACGAAGAGCAAATAAGATGATACTAAAAGAGAACTGAATCAAAAGGAAAGGTTAAAGAAACAATATGGTAATGAAGGTTTTTGAAACAGATTCATGACGCAGACAGTGAACAATTCTTCGAGAGACGTAGTTAGAACGACCAGAGGATACAACAAGTAAAAATGAGCAAGAAATAATGAAAAAATAAATGTGAAGAATTATTTTTGTAGTGTAAGTGTTGTGGATGAATGGTTTAAATTGATGTGAAGAGGTATTTTTGTAGTGTAAGAGATGTGGACGAATGGTCTATATTACATGAAAACAAGATAAGTGCAGACAGCGTACAGAGATGTACAAAAATAGTGTGATCGTAGAGATTGCTAAGGAAATGGGGCCCACAAATGTAGAACTCCCCAAACAGGACATCTAGCCAAAAGAGGCAGTTATTACAGCTACGTAAATAAACGAATTTCAAGACTAAGACTCCATAGCAGTCTTGGGGCGAATAAAGTCTTCATTTGTAGAGATCCTGTGATGCAAACAGTCTAGCAATGGCGACACACAAGTATTTTCTGTTGTGATCTGATGTCAGCTTACACAACATTATAAAGGATACTCCACAGCGTCGTTCCCAACAACACCAAATTCTACACAACCTCACGACCAACACAAATCTGTTACCTACCATAAGAACCTGAAGACTAAAAATTTCTCCTAGGCCAACATCCTTCGATCCCACTCCCATTCACACTTCTCACTTATTTTTCTATAAGTTCATCTGTCTATAAGGAGGTTGTAAACCCCTGAATAGCGTGAAGTATGTGGGAGTTACCATTACCAATCCCTCACGACGTATCACCATGCCTGAGACAAGAGATGGGAGACTCAACAAAGATACGACTAAGTACAATTGAATTCAAATAACAGCAAACCACTGGGTCTTAACGAGAATGCCTATTATACTTGGATAGAACAGAAACTCATGGATTGACATGTTAGAAGTAGAAAGACATACCGATTTGGCAAGGAAACGTACATATTTTTAAAAGAATATATAAAAAATTTTCAAAAGAATACTCATATATATTGAATATCTCAAGTGTCTTCACATTGCAGAGGTTCGCCTTATCTGCGGGATAAGACCCCTCAATCAACCTCAAAAACACGAAACAAGATCGCACCCTGAATCCCCTTGACAACTTAGTACAGACCAGAAAATTAGCAGACTAGTAGAACTCTCTACGGACCTGTTCAGCCGCGTTCCATTACACGTTATCCTTGTGGCTGCCGCTTTTGCGCTCGAGAGACATACTACCTGCCTTTCAGTAACTAAAAGTAACCGTCTACATCCACCTGCTGCAGGGGTAAGGTGATATCCACTCCAATATTCAGGGTCCGCTTGGATACCTTCCTATCATACAGTACGGAGGGAGCGCAGATGAATGAAGAGTTCCCTCAGGTACGCCCGCAGTCCAGTATAGTAAAGCGAATTGAAGCTCCCGTAGAGAAAGACCACCAGATGCTCAGCAGAAGCGCTGAGGTACTTACACAATGCACCTAGCATTTAGGAAGCAGATTTAGTGATGTTTCTTATGTAGAGTTTTAAGAAAAAAGAAGAGGAGCTGGATGTATCAATCATACTTATTGCAAGCTTAAACTGTAAAGATTTGAAATGAAATTCTGAAAGAGAAGTAGGTATAAAAAAGGATTTTGACACTTGACTATAACCTGGTTACTGCTTTTCCATTCGATACTGCTACGCAATAGGTGTGAATAAAGATGGGGAATATTTTCAATGTGAGTAAATGAAAGAACAACAGAGTGAGGTGGGGTAGGAGAGGGGGCTGAAGTATGAAGACTATACTGATTAATGTAACAGTGAATAGTGTCAGAAGTTGAAAAAAATATATATGGAAAGAAAAAGAGACCCGTAGGAGTTAAGACCAAACCCTGTGGGACACAACAGCTTAGAGGAAAAGGAAGCTAGGAGAAATCGTTCCATCACTGACTACCACAGTGGAACAGCGCTAAAGAAACTATGCGATAGAAAGAAAAGAGACAAAAGAAAACGGCAAAAGAAGAAAGTTCATTTAGCAAAGACTCGTGACACGTCAAAAAAATCTACCCAAATCAGTGTAAGAGGAGAACCAAAGATGGGTTACATAGAAGAAGGCATCACCTGTAGTCCTTGCACTGAAGAAACCGTACTAGCGATCCAAGAGAAGGGAAGGAAATTCTAAGTGTTTAACATAGTGACAGTTAAAGGAGAGACTCCAAGACTTTGGTCCCCTTTGCAAAGGTATGGACTGAAATAAGGCTTGACTTTTAGGAACGTGAAAAGATTTTGGTTTTAGACAAAGGCAAAATTGGCAAATGATTGGCGAACAAAGACTGGGCTTTGCTCAGAAGCATACCCGTTTCTGTGCAACTGAGTGAATATCTTGACCGTCATATTCTACATAAAAGTCTGCGGCTAACGAGAGTATTGTGCGTTGACAATTTCCACGGAACTATGGTATCGCTATTGGTGCTGCCGTTTCCACCGTACTGGGTGGAGGAAGACCATTGACCGCCAAAGCACCACCGTCAGGACCTACAATGACACCGACGGGGAACTGCTGCGCTCTATGGCACGCGCGCGCTCACCTTCAGATTTCGTGTCATCCCTACGATATACTCGGGAGAGGTAAGTCAGTACTACTAACTAAGCCAAAGTGAAGCACCGCCACGACCAGTCAAAAGGTATATCACAGCCTTACTGTTCGTAACGTCACTCGCTATCGTTACTTCTACCTGGGTCGGACTGACTCACTTAAGCCAGAGATAGCAATGGTGCTATCTTAAGCTTTTACCTTCTTAAGGTTATCATTCAAAATGGAATAAAACCTATTTTGATGTTAATATCTTATCACTTTCAACCATAATGTATAGATGAATACATGACTCAGTTTTCTTTATCCGGAATATAGTTTAAACCACATTATCTAAGATCATTCGAATAACGTCCCTGGATTATGATGTTAAGATGGTTTCCAGATAATCGCCTTTAAATACTGCTAACGACATTATTCTTCTTTCTCCACAGGTCTTGATCATGTGTTCATCACAAACACCAATTCTTCTCTCTTCTGTTATGACATAAATCGCCTCTACAATTCTACAGCCTCCAGTAATATTTCAACATGTACGTATGCGTGCTTATAATCTTTTGTTCTATCTCTCTATTCATTTATAATTCTTTAAGAACCCTCCTTTTAAGAAAGGGTCCAGGTATTACCCAAGCACTCGTTATAAAGGCTCCTTCTGTCAAAGGGTACGCTACTTTCAGTATCAGGGAAAATATGAACTCTTACCGAGTGAGAAGTTCTTAAGAAGACGTGCACGTGTTTTATAATAAACCCTGACTACTATGATAAACCCAGAGTGCTATGATAAGTGCTGTGTCTAATAATAAACCCTGAGTACTATAATAAACCCAAAGTAATATGATAAAACCCGTGTCTTGCAATAAAATCTGAGTGTTATAATAATCCCAGAGTACTATGATAAAAACTGTCTTGTAATAAACCCGGAGTACTATAATAAACCCAGATTATTATGATAAAAGCTGTGACTCATGATAAACCCTGAGTACTATAATAAACCCAGAGTACTCTGATAAAAGTTATCCTACAATAAACCCTGAGTACTATAATAAACCCAGAGTACTCTGATAAAAGCTATCTTACAATAAACCCTGACTACTATAATAAACCCAGAGTACTATGATGAGAGCTGTGTCTTACGATCAACCATAAGTAACATAATAAACCCAGAGTACTATGATAAAAGGTTTGTCTTACAGTAAACCCTGAGTACTGTAATAAACCCAGAGTGCTATGATAAAAGGTTTGTCTTACAGTAAACCCTGAGTACAATAATAAACCCAGAGTGCTATGATAAAAGGTTTGTCTTACAGTAAACCCTGAGTACTATAATAAACCCAGAGTACTATGATAAGAGCTGTGTCTTACGATCAACCATAAGTAACATAATAAACCCAGAGTACCATGATAAAAGGTGTGTCATACAGTAAACCCTGAGTACTATAATAAACCCAGAGTGCTATGATAAAAGGTGTGTCTTACAGTAAACCCTGAGTACTATACTAAACCCAGAGTACTATGATAAGAGCTGTGTCTTACGATCAACCATAAGTAACATAATAAACCTAGAGTACTATGATAAAAGGTTTGTCTTACAGTAAACCCTGAGTACTATAATAAACCCAGAGTGCTATGATAAAAGGTGTGTCTTACAGTAAACCCTGAGTACTATAATAAACCCAGAGTGCTATGATAAAAGCTGTGTCTCACAATAAACCATGAGTACTATAATAAACTCAAAGTACAATGATAAGACCTGTGTCTTACAATAAACCCTGAGTACAATAATAAACCCAGAGTGCTATGATAAAAGCTGTGTCTTACAGTAAACTCTGAGTACTATAATAAACCCAGAGTACTATGATAAAAGCTGTGTCTTACAGTAAACTCTGAGTACTATAATAAACCCAGAGTACTATGATAAGAGCTGTGTCTTACAATAAACCCAGAGTACCATAATAAAAGCTGTGTCTTACAATAAACCCAGAGTACTATAATAAAAGCTGTGTCTTACAATAAACCCAGAGTACTATAATAAGCTTTACGTACTATGATAAACGCTGAGTCCTATGAAAAAAGAATTAATCCTTCCTTAGCATTGTGATAAACGCCGATTCCTATAAGAAACTCTGAGTGCTATACTAAATTCTGTGGAAGATAATACACCTTATGTTGTATGATAAACCGGTAAGACTACAGAGAAATCAAAGGAGGACATACGAAGCTGTAGACGCAAACATAATGAGAAGCTTGAATGGCTAAATAAATGAATAGTGAGAATGTGTTGACCCGTTGCTAGATATTACTAGAGAACAGGCGTATGATATTGTCGACATGGCTTCAGTGTTTAAGACCATTCTTCAACTGTATTTATAAATCTATGTTTACGGAATCATTCTATGTTCTATTTGTAGCTCCTAGATTTGCATGACATATCTGGAGGACAAGAGGAAGATATGATCAAACCTATGGGCACACATAGTCATAAAACATCATGAGAATCTAAATTCCAACATATCTCCGAGCTAAGACGAACTGTCCCCTAGCTTGAAGCCATAAGTGAGGTCCCCCCAAAAAGTAAAAATGTCATCTGAAATAAAAATCAGTCACTAATTAAGGAGAAAGTGCCCAGCGACCGAGAGTTTGCAAACATGAAAAGAGAGGTACGAAACATTCATTACATTATAATCTAAGAAACTTCACATTAGTAAAAGGAAATGTTATAGAAACTATCATTTTCAATCCAGCCTTTTTGAGAGGATTCTGATTAACTTATGAACATAGATATTCTGTAGTGTTATCGGGTTTATAGTCTCCAAATGCGGTCTTGATTAATATGTATACTTGAGAAAATGTTACCTATCTACAACTGATATAAACATATATCATAGTTATTTCTACTCCTTCTCTATTATACAACCAATATAAAGAATGTACGTTAAGAGGATTGTAATACACACTCCCATCAAAACCCAAAGAATAATTAGTATATAAAAATATGGTCATCGATGCTTTTAAAACCGGATACAGAGCAAAGAAGTGAACCGTCGCGAATGTAAAATTCTTAAAAGAAATAAAAAAACAGTTTTAGCGGGATATTCGTTAAACATGATAGACCATGGTAAATGGGGGTAAAAAACAATGGAACACGGCAAAAGACGGGAGACACCAAATGAGGCAAGAGGGCGTAGCAGCCCCGTCAGTACAGCAAAACGGTCAGGAATATTAGATGACAATAACACAGAAATGTGGACTATCTTTTTCATTCAAATCAAAATCCGCTGATAACGCCAACCAGAAATTTGATTTCTTATCTGGTTCAATTTGAAGTGCCTTGGCTAGTAATGATATTTTCGAAGTTGAGTGACATGCCAAATGATTAAAGCCATTGAAAGTCTCAAGAAAAATTAAATGTATTCATATTACAAAATCTGATGGAACTAGTCAGATCATGATTTTGAATATTGTGGACTATAGATGTAAACCACCGAACCTATTAAATGTAGTGAAACATATGAAAGATTAATAACTGACACCCTTAGTAATAAGTTAGAGACTTTCAATTCTAGACGTAACCAGCCGTTAAAGAAGCACCAGGACATATGAGGTCAGCAAGAATGGTTAGTCCCAATCTTGCCTACATTTACGGTCTTCCAGAAACTCATAAAGATGGGCGTCCCCGTAGACCAATCATCTCCTCTGTTAATCAAACAAATGGTTAGCTAAACATCTTAGACATGTTCGAGGAAAAATCTCTCCATTGTATATGAAAAATAGATTTTGTGAACAAGGCTACGAACATTAATTGCCTGAAAATACATTCATCAGTTTTGATGAACATATATATATATATATATATATATA
Source organism: Panulirus ornatus (assembly GCF_036320965.1). Classification (NCBI taxonomy): domain Eukaryota; kingdom Metazoa; phylum Arthropoda; class Malacostraca; order Decapoda; family Palinuridae; genus Panulirus; species Panulirus ornatus. The sequence continues at coordinate 10,092,977 of NC_092239.1, forward strand.
TATATATATATATATATATATATATACATATATATATATATATATATATATATATATATATATATATATATATATATATATATATATATGCTTCTATGCATACATAGGTGCAGATTATTTCGAATTAAGCCGATCCCAGTAAGGCAAAACTTTGTGTGTCCGTATACTGCATTCCAGTACACCTCAAATGTCAATGCCACAGATTGCTTGCGCAGGGCACCCACCTGTTAACCAACCCACCGCTGCACCTGGCAACGTCATCACCCATTTACCAATCACTTCACATCCCTTGACGCAAGGGAAGTAAAATCTTCTCAAGATTCTTGATGACGTGGGCCAATCAGTTCCCTTCGTTGTTTGCGGTTGCACGTTTGTGTTTCAGCTGGCCATGTACATAAAGACACAATAGTAAGTAAAGAATCACTTCCTTTACGCCAATGTACCTGGGACTTGTCTCCAGTGTTTCCGTCTGCTCTCTGTGTTGTCTTCCACGGCCCCTTAACCTTAGTAAGGTAATCATGATTACGTTTTCACATAACATAGCAACACAAGAACTGGTTGTGTTGATCTCTCGTGTGATGACATCCCGTGGTGACATACTCACAAATGCTTCGTGGAAAACTATTCTAATTGATAGAAACTTACTGCCTCTCTATGTAAACCTACCGGATGGGTTGCTTTAGTAAATTTTAACGCAGCACGAGTGTAATTCCTTGACTTATATCCAAAACTATGGATGTTAGAAACATAAGTATTTTCATTAAACATAATTGAGGTTAATATGATGATATTCATGTTTTTGCTCCCTGTTTGTGAAGCAAAAAATCTTCAATATTTTTCGAAATAATGTTGGGTGGGAAACCATCCAATACGGGTGTAAAAATCGTGAATCTTTTTCGAGATAATAAGTTTGGGTCGGAAGCTCTTGTATCGTCATATTATTCCGGCTTAAAAGGAAGAGGCTTTCCACGTCATACTGATGTTATCGAATGACTTCTGTTATTCCATTTACTGGCGGCAGACAACTGTAGGATACATAAGACTAACATTTCTGTTTTCTCTTTGTTACGCTGATGACAAGGAATACGTGCAAACATATATAGCTGAAGCGTTTCATGAGGTATTTATGTTCAGTTTCAATAAAAGATGTCTACATAACTGAAACGTGGTTGTAATAAAAGTTTGTGTAACTGTATAAACTCTAGAGCTAAGAATACAAGTTTTAAATATAATGTTCATGGAGAAAGAATTTCGGCAAAGTGCATGAACATATGGTGCGTGGGATGAGGGTCAGTGGAAAAAGAAAAACAAAATAAGAAAGGCAAGACAGAAGGATTGTGGTTGGACATTAAAAAGAAAACGCGTACGTGACCACTAGGTGTGGAGGGAAAATCCACACGTAACACCCAATGTTAGAATGTCTGTAATTTTCTGTGTGGTTGGGGATGATTTTGTTCATCTGTGTCGTCATTTTTGCATGGGCCTCTGTATAAGTGGGGGAGGTGGTTGTCCAGTCCATGAATGAGCCTATGTGGTGTGGTGTACTATCTATTTCCCCGTCTTCTGCCAGTTGTTCAGAGAGTTAAATCATATTCGTCTGGTCTTCCGTGTTTTGTAAATGCCCAGGTCCCTATTTTCTATTGAACAATGATAATCGTCTCTATCATCACGCCCAAGAAAACCGATATGTTCTGATAGTAATGATCACAGCCATTACTGCAGTCACTTGGTTTTATTTTGACAAAATATTCTCGTTAAGTAAGACGATGGAGAAGTGACATATCATCTTTCGATATTCTAAGACTGATTACGTTATGATCATGGAGACAACAGTGGTAATTCTACTAGTTCTTAATACTTTTCCTTTCCAGTTAAAATGTTGACTGCACAGACATCTTAAACCCTTGAGACGTAGCTTATCATAGAGCCAGTATATCAAAGACGACACAAGATTTTGTGCATCGAAGAACAAGTAGAGACAATGAAGGCTTTACTGATAGTGGTGACGGTCCTGCTGGCAGATGCTTATGCCTCGCTACTCCACCAATCACGTAAGTTTCAGCTTATCAGTGTCGGCCAGGCTGCTCCTACTGTCACCTACGTGCTGACTAACGAATGTGGCCAAGTTCACTACTGTGTTCACGCTGCTCCCACATCCCCCTATATGTAGCCCCTCACAACACTGGTTATATACCCTGATATAAGTGTTCGTTCACCACATTAGCTAGGTTGTAATGATACAGTAAATATGACCGGCAATCCTGACAAGTGAGGGTTATGTGCAAACACACACACACACACACACACACACACACACACACACACACACACATCACAATGTTCAGGTTACTTCGACATTCAATTACGTGCCTGGTTTCCACTGTGGCAATAACACTCCCAGCATCAAGCACGTACCTCCACACTGCTGTGTCTATATTGCTCCACCACCCACGTTTAAGTGTCATGTTGTTCCTTCTTTCACGATGACCAGCGTAAGAATACGTATTCAAATTCACTTTATAATCTTCAAGAAAACTATAAAACTGTTCAAATCTATAGTAATGAAGAGATTTACAGGCTTGTCCGAACGCCTGCAAGTGAAGACTGTAATGAACAGGTGACACCAAGAAGCAACATTCTTGTTCGGGATGTTTTTTAAGAATCTTCCTTCACAAATCTATTTTCAGCACCTGCATTCTCTTCCCATTTTTTTTTTCGTATGTTTAAATCTCTAACTGCGGATCCTCCTTTAGAAGCTAGATGTTTCGATGTATTTTCGCTAGATACACCATAACTACAAATCTGGTTATAGTATTATTTATCCAAAACTGCAGACAAGAGTGTTCTTAGTGTATGATGAGAGCATAATTCTTGCCCACATACGTGCAGCAAGACACTGCAAATGTCTACTCATTGCACTGACGCGGCTGGGATCTCAAATGCACAGGTGTGAATGATGACGACGTGGGTGAGGCGGTGGGCGCCGTGTTAGAGGCTACGACTCACCCCTCCTGTTCCCTCATCCTCCTCACGGATGGAGCCGCCACCTCATCAGTCCCACTCCTTCAGGTGATGTGTGCTATCATGAAGTGTCCACAATGCTGTATACATCTCGGAGCTACAGAACATCTACTGTTGCATTCATATGGTCTATGTTGATAAGTAGTATGCACATGCAGTATGTTCTGCTGCATTGTTTACGTATGTTTTCTTATTTTCTTCATTTGATTGGTGTAGTAGTCTCTTGTTTTAGCACCTATGTCCTGTATCATGTAGCTTCCACAGTGTTCCGCAGCGTCTAAGTGCAGCATTGTCGTCTCTTCTTGACCATTCATAGATTTATATACATTTTTTTTCTTCTGGTGTCGTTGCTGTATCTTCTTGCGTGCACTAAACATCATGGGATTATGTCTCGATATACCAGCGAGAAATATTTCAAGAGCGAAGATGATGGCTGTGAGGAGGTGGCACAAATGTTTCTTTTCTCAGGGTGGCTTGTGCTAAATCCGAGAACTCAGTATTCAAAAATGAATGTGTGTAGAGGGGGGAAAGCTATTCTTGATATTAGATTCTTTAATAGACATAGGAACGTAATTCTGAATAATTGTTTTCACGAATAACTGGTGCAAAACCTTTTCACAGTACCGGAGATCCACCACACGTATAGTTTAGTAATAGTTATTTTCTTTTTTTTTTCCTCAGAGAATAAGTGGTTTTTAATTTGAATCCCATCAACATAGACACTGTGATCATTACGACGATGCTTCAGCACTCAACGCCTGAGTGTTTATTGGTGGAACTGTAATTCATTTCATTACCTGTCGATAAAGGTAAAATTCCTGATGTCAGGTTCTAATTAAAGATTGCTTAATAACTACAAATACATCTCTCAGGCCGTGAGCAGCAAGAGGTCATCCCCCCGGGGTGTGACGGTGATGGAGGTGACGGCAGCGGAGGACGGTCAGGACGCTAACGTGACGCAGCCAATGTTCTCCCACCTGGTCAGCCAGGCTAGACGGGTAAGTCACGTTCGAAATCATAGCTGAAGAGGCACTGAGGAAGAGGTCACTCTTATGTCACTGCTGAGGCGGGCAGATCAGTCCAACATTATCGCAGGTGTCGGCAGGTTACGTTAATAATACGACTGGTGCAGGTAGGGTATTCTCATAACGCTGCTAAGGTGTGTGAGTTGTCCTGACGTCACTAGTAACGCAGGTAGCTTACGGTTGCACTAGCGCTACATCAGTATAGGTCACACGGACATTGCTTATGAAGCATAATTCGCTCTCAAGTCGCAGGCGGGTGGGTCACATAATACTACGACAAAAGCCAGTAGCATGCTTATGTTACGGCAAAAGAAGGTTGATCATCTATATTTTTGAGATGGGTGGATCACTATCACGCTCCTTTCGAGGTCATTTTGATTTCACTACTGAGGAAGATCGGCCGCATTTTGTAGGAACTACTGTTGTTACAGGTGCTCATTGGCCCTCTTACACTGAATGTAAAGTAGGGAAGTCATCCATGTGATAATCATGTAGCCTGTGACTTGAAATTAATTGTTAAATTGTGTTCAGGTGCGGCTGAGGTCGTGGTGCGTGAGGGTGGTGGTAGTGAGCCACGACCCGGCCTTCCTTTCCTCCTTCGCCGAGTTCTCCCTCAAGGGCCGCCTCCTGGTGTGGGCCACCAGGCTGCTGGTGGTCACCAGTCTCACCCTCCCACAGCTCTACGCCCTCCTGCCTGCCTACTGGACCTTCTCTATGATGAACACCATCTTCCTGAACATGGAAGATACATCATCCAGCCTCAGGTGATGTTGGAGAGCTTGCGTCTCAACATTCGACATTATGTACATAGAACAATTCTTTTTTCATTCTGTAAGGGAAACCATCTACCCTTAGGTGGTTAAACAGCGACTGTCTCATACTGTGCCTTGAGGACACACCTCGTAACTTTAGATACTATACAGTAAATGCTATTTTTCTAAGCCTGAATGACAAACTGCTACCTTTATATGATACCCAAAGTGATCATACTTCCCCTTAATAGGACGACACACCATTCAGCCTCAGATGATTTGCATGGTATCTATATATGTTTCCTAAGCATATGTTAACCCATCTCAGGTGCGCCATTGGGTATCATATCTCTCAGATTAATCAGCAAATACGCTACGGTTTACGCTAATATATGGATGCTATATTCAAGCACAAATCTTCCTCCCCATCTAACATGGGGAGTCACTTCCTCCATTAGGAATACAAAATAGATAGAAGATAATGACCACCGTCCTGTCAGTTATCCGAGGTGCCTAGCGACGTGACCCCCCAAACAGTTTTCAGGTTAGGTGCTCAATGTGATTCCCCTTTCGTTGATGTTCACATCAGTGATGAACACGACACTCTTTTCCCATGTCAGTTTAGAGTGAGCCTACGTGATGTACGGCCAGTGAATGCCCTGAGCACTAGAAAGTGAGTGTTATACAGTCCTTCAAATAAAAATCCTTTAAGAAACGATTCAAACCTGGACTTGGACACTCGAAGACTGCGACAAATACTGGCCAATAACGATTATAGCAGCACAGACGGCGAGGAAGCTCTAAGATTATGAAGTATTTGAACACGTCCCTTAAGAACCTTAGCTTCAACACCCAGTACACCATTATGGTCAAACCATGATTTTGTAACCAAATGTCCCTTACGACGAGATTGTCTGCCAAAAGGCTAAGCTGGAGGTTGTGATTCACCGGAGGAAAATACAGTTAAGGATAAAGAGTCATGTGAGTTACGTACGTGAGGTCAAGTGTTATATGTGACATGGCAGGGGTGCGTGTTGGTGGACTGAATCCCAGCAATCCATATGGAGGTGAGGCAAAAAGAAAAGACACTAACCTTGGAAAAGGAAGGGAACATACCAGAGTGGGAAAGAGAATAATGAGATATTTCAAAACTATTCGTGGCGAATACAGATCACGTTTTCTTGACACAGACACGTTAGCATAAAGAAAGCCAACATATATCAAGCCTTCTGCTACCTTTAATAAAAAAAACTACAAGTATGATTAAGCAACAGTGAATAATCTCTGCCTGACGTATCAAAACAAAGTTACTTTTTGAAAAAAAAAACATTTACTGTCGAAAAAAAGTTCAAATATTTCATGTACTGAAGGTGAATCTCTTCTATTTCTCCAAAGGTACAGACTGTACACTTATCTGCCCTACGGCCCAGGCGGAGCCCAAGTGCTGCGGATGGCCATCTGGTCACCGAAACAAGGCATCGTGCTCCTCGCTGGCCTGTCCCTCTTCCCCGATAAATTCTTGAAGTATGTTTGTCGTAGGCGTTTTCTGTCTTTACCAATTATATCACACTCTGACGTTTAGTATAACTAGATGACATTATGACCAAAACAGAATGGCATATCTGAGTATTCCGTCTCTCCCTTTGATGTGGATTTGTATTATCTTGCGTATCTAGCGGTAGAGATCCAGACCCAAAATGGAACAGAGATCAAGTGTCCCCCCCAAAAAAACAAGTCAATCTTGTACACTGCAACGTCTTTCGAACTCCAGCAATTCTTTCAGACTTACTAGATTCTCATCAACCATGGTTTTCACACACTCACACATCATGATGCTAATGATACCGGAATCATAGATTAAGTTAGCAACACTTTGTGTTCCATGAGAGTCAAACAACAACAATGTGAGACTACGATCAGTAAGTTACACTAAATCATAAATGCATGTCCGCACTTCTATCATTTAGGTGCTGTGGCAGTCAACAAAAATGAACAATTTGAGGTATAACTCAGTCAATTTGCAGTCAGTCTGCTTTTAACACAATCCTGTTTTCTCCCCCTTAAGCTTCTACGGAGCCCAGGTGAACGTGACCGTCCTACCATGGCCGCCCTATTGGGATGAGGAGGATGAGGAGGCGCCTGACGGAACCGTCGTGAGGAGGTACTCAGGCAGTGACTACCTCACCCTCCAAGCCATCGCTGAAGCTCTCAATTTCATCATTTACGTCGTCCCTATAACCACGTGGTATGAGGTAACTAACGCACGAGGTAAAAGCTTTTATGACATTTGGAAAGTACTGTTGACGCTTCACCAGTCATAGTTGAGTACTTCCAATGAACTGAATCACTCATAACAGACAGGAAAGGATTGTAAGGTTTTCAGTGTTATAACTGGATCACACTATATTATTACCCTAACATGAAACTACAATTTTCGTTATCTCGTTCCACATCTTGTGACTGAGGGGGATTTCATATTCTATCAGCTGATTGTATTATCTACAATAAGGGTTGATTTACCGTCGTGGTAATGATTCAACGATTTCCCGCTCCTCTAAGAGGAGTGGTCGAGTAAGACGCAGACTCTAAAGTCCACGACGGAATAACTCACATAGCTGTCGAAGAAATTGAAAACTCTCCGCTCACTGCAATGGATATTGGGGAGGGATCATTCTCACGAGTGTTTTTGACAAGAGACCGTCTCATGCTCACTAGTGTCTCTGATAAGAGACCGTCTTTCCGGTAACATCAGGTTCGGTCATATCAATATCAAGGTACGATTTCTCTCCCCAGGCACAGGCAAGATTGAGCGACCGGACATCATTCATCATACCCCTGAACCACATGACTCTACCAGGGCGGTGGGAGCAATACGACTTCACTCACACGTATGAGTTTACCCTCATGGCATTTAGTCTGGCCAAGCCTGGCCTCAAGCCTCGCTGGCAGAGCCTCTACTACCCGCTCACAGACGAAGTGTGGGCTGCTATTCTAGTCGTATTAATAATCATGCCTGCCTTATTGTACTTGGTAAGTTATCAGTTTATTTCTATACTTTACACTAATTATAAGACAAAATTTTTCTTACATATAAATGTTAACAGAAATATACCCCACAAGTGTAAAACTACCTCCCTGCAAATTGCAATTACAAAAACATGTCTAATTCCAGGTATTTGAAACACCCCACCTCCTTTAGGTGTTCTCAATTCAAACACACACTTCAAGTAACCTATATCTTTCTAATTTCAAAGCTATTAACATTGACTTATCCATATCTACTCTCAACTTTCTCCATTCACACGCTTTCCCAAACTCAGTCACCAACTTCTACAGTTTCTCACTCGAATCTGCCACCAGTGCTGTATCATCAGCAAACATCTGACTCACCCACCAGGCACCCCCACCCCACCAACAGACAGCGTACCTGCTCCCCTCTAAGACCCTTACAATGACTTCCTCACCACCACCACTAACACGCGAGAGGACAGACAATCAAAGCACGTATCACTCCATAACTAACAACGTAAACTAACGCGTCTTCAGTGGTATGGTGCAGGTGAGCGTTAGAAGAAACCTGAGAGACGGTGAGGCCAGGATGTCAATGGCGTCGGTGACGTTGGAGGTGACGGGGATGCTGGTGGGCCAGAACTTGCCACTGCGGCTCCCTGACATCAGTTCCAGCCGCCTGTTGCTGACGGTGTGGCTACTGTTTGCGTTCGTCATCGGCGTGGCTTATCGTGGTAACCTCACCGCTGCCCTCACCCTGCCCAAGTTCCCACCCCGACCAGAGACTGTAGAGCAGCTCGTTAATACTGTTGACAGGTAACTACACCTGCAAAAGTGTGTATGATCGTACCTGTGATCATTACATCACCGAAAATTGAGGTTTTGTCTAGTGTTATGACCATTCGCGACGTCAAGAAAAACAGATTCTTAGTTTTGAAATGCGTGGGAAATATTCAGAGAAAGAGAGTGAACTGTACGTGGCATTCATGGATCTGGGGAGACAAATATATATGATAGGGTCGACAGGGATGCTTCGCCGAGGGTGTCACGAATATATGAAGTGAATAAAATATTACGAAATGAAGTAATAAAGTTTAGCACTAGATTCATTAACATATAAAGTACCATTATTATTATCATTTTCATTTTATCATCATCGTTACAAATATCATCATTAATATCATTGCTGTTACCTAACAAAGTGTGAATTTCTTTCCCACCACACATAATCTTACACACAATGCACAAAAGCATACAGAAACACAAAAACGCTTACACAAAAATCTAAACCAAGACTCGTTTCTCATAAATATACGTTGCAAACTCCAAGAAAACAAATGTCAAGAAGACATCACGTTATTTTCTTTTGTATGACAGTGGTGAGAAAAAGACCTCAGCATTATGTGTTCTATGTTCGAGTGACATCATACTTGTCACTGATAAATGTTCTAACTTGTATTCATTGTGTGTTCTTGATAAGGGTAACTGCACCAGCGCTGGGAAGAGAATGGAAAAAATTCTTGGCAGTTTCGGAGTCAAAGGCTTTCAGAAAACTAGCGGAAATCCTAATCCCTGGCCCCACCCCACAGGAAGGACTGCTGATGGCCACAAAACAAAAGTGAGTCTAGTTAAGAATCACCACCCACTGAACCAAGAGAAAGATTATATTAGATATTCATAAGCAAAAGTGGAAAAGTTACTATTGCTTCTGACTCGTTGAATTTGTTTTACTTTGTGTTGTCATATAAGGGAAAACTATCTATTCTATTCCATTAAACGGTACAAATTTCTTATGTGAATACGAGTGTTTCAATCATTACCATGATCTTCAGCAACTGCTTTTGTATGCGTGCATGCAAGGGATAAAGTCTGGCACGTCAGTCACGATACAGATCAAGACTGATATCCTATAGGCTGTTAACCATTTTGGAGCCGTTTTATATGATAGAAAACTGATGAGTTTTGGACCCTTTGCACATGAGTCTTGGCTGCTTCCCACAGTGTCTTTGTGGAGCCCAGTCACACGAGGATTGACTGTTATGAAAATTCCTTTCCTCGTATAGCGAAACTGTGGATTTTTCTCTTCCTCCTTTTTCTCTTTTCCTCATCCTAAGCCCTCAGTCCACATCAACGACCTACTGCACTCGAATCCATCAGGCGAGGTGACAGTGACTATCACAATATCATCTGCCTCGGTACATAAAATAGTGATGATTTTAGATCAGGGCGAAACAAATTCTTGTGACGAATCTCGGAACAAAAATGCTCAGGGAAAACAAATGATTAAAATGAATTACAATGTATTCGAACCCAATGATTCTTAGAAATATACTCAGGATAGAATTCTAATGTTATATTCATGTTTTAAGGTGTACTGACCATTAATCACAGCACAGCACAAATGACGGACTTGAGGAACATGGCTTATACCATTGCCAAGCACTTCACAAGAGCGGATGGTAGCTCGCAGCTGTACCTGGGGAGAGAGCCGATCTTTCCCATACCAGCAGGGTTTCCCATCCCTTTCGATGCTCCATTCAAGACACAACTGGATCGAAACCTCATGGCAATTGTAGAAGTGAGTATGATCTATAAAATGTTCATCAGTTTTTCGTTTATCAGTTATATTTCATTTCCATTTGATAGCTTGGCCTATTCCAGTAGTTGATGTCGACCATCATTATGTCCATATTATTACAGTTAGGCACATACTTAAAGAGTAATAACCATGACTAGTACAATCAATTTTCAAACCCAGTCAGGCCTGCTTAAGAAATGGGTCGATGACACCCTGGGAGAGACCCGGCGGAAGAGCCAACGGAAGCAGCGGGAGTACCTGGCTCAGCTGGATCAGGAGGAACAGCAGCGGCAGATTGCGGAGCAGAGGACAGAGTCTGGCAACACCATCACGGCCCTCACTCTCACACACATGCAGGGACCACTCATGCTCCTCCTCCTGAGCCTCGTCGTGAGTGGGATCACGTTTATGGGAGAGATCCTTGCAATGAATTACACAAAGGCAACTCGAACACACTCCTTATCCAGTGTTGGATGAAATATATAAGGCCAGCTAACTCACTTGATGGGATGCTACGAGCAGAGAGACTGAAGAAAGACGATCAGGACATGAACAATATCTGAGGTACACCACAGTGTACGATCAAGGAACCGACAAACTTATATCATAGGCACTGTAAAGGCAGGCAGTCAAAGAGTGACATACACACCCATACCATTATGCTACAAATAAAGTGGCAAAAACAAAGACAAAACTATGTGTACATCCACGCACACACATTAAAAAAGTCTTCGTCTTTCATCTGAAAAAAATAGTTTCCAGTAGATGCAAGCGCATTACACAGATGTACTTAACCATGTACATAAAACACACAAAAAAAGAAAGGCATAACGACTGACAACAAAGAAATATACAAAACTATCAAATAAAATTTTAGCATTTTTTTTTCGAGAATCGAAGTCATTTCCACAAACCAACCATAAGAGTATCACAAACATACACACACACAAAACAAGCACGCAAGCATAGACATAGGCACACAAAGACACACCCTCTACATGTGCCTGAAGATAATGAATAAAAATATATATACACCTATATTTGTCATTATCCCCCCGAAAAAAAACTACAGAGGAACCTTTGAAAGATCTACGAATAAACAATCATCGTAGGCGCGTGTTTTTCCTCACAAATCCCTTCTGTCATTATGAGGATAAAGCAGCGCTCAGGGAGGCAGTCACATTCACCTGTCGGAACACAGATCATAAAGCGCAAAGCTGTTGTATGTGCATCTATGCGCGGAGAGTGGAGGGGTAACTGAATTTCAAGCGTAGATGTAGGTATTAGGTGTCTTCCCTTTCGTAGATGCACCGTGGTCTTGTGATATGATGGAGCGGTGATCATGGTGTTGTAGGAATGGATGATGTACATAGCGCAGATGGGAGAGTGTGACTTGTGGTTAACTGGGGAGTGTGGTTTCTGATGGGTGTGTGTGTATGCCTGGTGCGGTGGAGTGTAACATTCAGGTGGGGAGGGGTTAGCTGTTTAATGCTTGTCAGGTCTCGTCAGAGTGTATGCGTTTTGTCAGAGTGTGTGTGTGTGTGTGTGTGTGTGTGTGTGTGTGTGTGTGTGTGTGTGTGTGTGTGTGTGCGTGTTCACAAATGATTATATGAAGTTAAAATACATGACTCGATAGGAAGATCTGGCCTTAGCGCAAATTCCCTCGAATTCCACAGATTCCACTATAGAGGGGGAAAAAATAGTTTACTTTGTGTTCATCAGCTCCCTATGTGATAATGCTATAGCCTACATGCGCACGCGCCCATCTGCCAATCGCGGCAGCTCCTTGAAGCATCGATTTACCGGTAATTTTGGCTGCTCGTGTCCCTCACCAATGACTCGCGAACTGAGATGAGGATTCGTGATGACGTGGGCCAATCAGCGCTCCTTCCAGCTGTGGTTGCAATTTTGCATTTATGCCAGCCATATATAAGGACGTATGAGGAGACGAGAGATATCTCTCGCAGTTCAGTAAGATGAAGACACACTGTTGTTTCCATCTCCGTGCATTTCCTCTCGGCCCCTGATCGTCTTGAGGCACAATATGTTTACGAGTTCAGCGTTTAGTGTGATAACACAGGGATGGCTGTAATGATCTATTGTGATGGTCTATTTCGTCAGGACAGAGCTGTTTCACGATAATTAAGACCGTATAATTGTATTTTATTCGAATTCACTGAAATATACATCAATTTTTAATCTCATTTTTTTTTTTTTTGCAACTATCCTGGAATAGAAGTACTTCCTCGTGGTTAGATCCCGTCTCTGAACGTTATCACAAAGTCTTCGTATCTCTTGCACAGATAAGATGACGTGCTGATATGAACTATCTTTGTCTCCTCCTCCAACAAGATTCTTGGACCCAGGAGAAGCCAAGTCCAAAATAAGAATGAAGTTCTTAATTACGGTGGTGGTGGCGTTCCTGGCGACGGATGGTGTTACCATGCCTCTTCAACACTCACGTAAGTGCGAGCTCACTTATCAGTTAAGTGCCTTCACACTTGCCACTACTACTTCTACTTAATCCCCTTCACTTTTAAGTTATCTATTCTTCCCCAGTGTTTCAGTATCGGTCATCAGTTTGTGTATGTCCAGTTCATTTCATATAATTCACCTGCATGACTTAGTAGTGTGGTGTGATCTGCTGAGCTAGTAACTTGGGCTGAAGCTAATGTAAACAAAAAAGGCGGGTAATGCTCGTCCAAAATATGCATCTAATCAACTAGGAACGGTACACCTATATGTGTTCATACATGGAGTTACATATAAGGATATACATGCACAGGTGTGGGAGGAGACGTGGGCAAGGCGGTGGGTGCCGTGATGGAGACAACGTCTCAGCCCTCCTGCTCCCTCATCCTCTTCACAGATGGTACCACCTCATCCTCCTCAGTCCTTAAGGTGACGTGTGCTCCATTTAGTGTCATCATGTTGCACGTATCTACGGAACTTCTAGTTGAATGTGTATTCATAATATCTAGATGATATACTCAGTTAAGTAGATGAAGGTTCTAAAGAACCTATGTTGCCTTGAGGCTCCTTGTACATCTATGCATTTTCTAGGCCAAGCATATTATTCACTTCAGGTGTTGTACGCACAACAGTACCTAATCAGGTCTATTACACCAAAGATCCTATTTCTGTCATTATAATGCTTCAGTCGTAAGCCTTTGAGCTTTATAAGCTAAAAGTTTCATCACATCTGGATCACCGTCGACATTGTTTCGTTACGTCGTTTGCTCCGTAAAAACCAGTTGATGTATTCGACTGCAGTTCTGTCTCTCAGGCTGTGAGCAGCGAGACGTCATCCCCCCGGGGTGTGACGGTGATGGAGGTGACGGCAGCGGACGGTAACGTGACGCTGGCGATGCTCTCCCACCTGGTCAGCCAAGCTAGACGGGTAGGTCACACTCTGCAGTCACAGCAGAGGCCAGGGGAGGATAAAGGCGGTAGTGCTTTTTGTGTATTTCATCCAGTGCTTAACCTGTGTAGTATCTGTGAATTTCTGATGTCTTCCACTATCACAAGTAGCATCGAAAGTACTCAGTGGTGTTTTGCTGTTTGGATTCCTTCGTTATCCTTCGTATAAAACAAAAGGTTTCATGCATTGGCATATCCAGTCATACTTCTAGACTACCATTAGCCACGCAACATCTCGTTATGGTGCTAACTGAAGTGGCATGTCAATCGTCTTACATTTAGGTAGTCTAAGGTCTGAAAATATAACTGATTGATTGTGTACAGGTGCGGCTGGGGTCGTGGTGCGTGAGGGTGGTGGTAGTGAGCCACGACCCGGCCTTCCTCGTCGCCTTCGCCGAGTTCTCCCTCAAGGGCCGCCTCCTGGTGTGGGCCACCAGGCTGGTGGTGGTCACCCGTCTCACCCTCCCACAGCTCTACGCCCTCCTACCCGCCCACTGGACCTTTTCCATGATGAACACCATCTTCCTCAACTTAGAGGACACAGCAACAAGCCTCCGGTAAATATGTAGTAAATACGATATCATATCTAAAACGGAGTTTAACATGTCCCTTGACATCAGGTAACACAATACTATCTTCCTAAACTTGGATGCATCACTCAACTATTTCTTTTCTTTTCATTAATCTTGTAGGTACAGACTGTACACCCACCTGCCCTACAGCCCAGACGGGGCCCAGGTGGTGCGGGTTGCCGCCTGGTCACTGATACATGGCATTGTTCAACTCGCTGGCCTTACGCTTTTCCCAGAAAAATTCACGAGGTATGTTTCTGAGTTGTGGTTATTCATCTAAACCACATTTGCCACGCTGATATTACCCCAAATATCTAGATAACACTGCCATGCCAAACTGAAGTGGAAAATATCATCATTCTTGTATGGCTTTGCCATCGTTCGCATGTGAAACTACCCATCGAGTCATTTGGGTGATGCCAAGCCCAGGATTCGAACCCCGGGCGGGAGTCAGCTTATATCAAAATATAAACAGGTTATACGTTTACCAAACAATTCCATTCACTCTAAAACAATGTTTAAACTCAGCAGTATAACTGATTCCGTTCTCTAGAAATGATACGAAATGGTACGAAAAAAAACAAAATAAATGTGTACTGGTACCATACACATCTGTTCTGTTTGTAATCTACGGCCATCAACATTTTGATTTATATTGCATTGAATCTATTCTTGATACGATCTCTCCTCACCTCAGCTTCTACGGAGCTGCGGTGAAAGTAGCCGCCAAGTCCTGGCCACCATACTGGGATGAGGTGGAAGTTAAGGCCCCCAACGGTTCTGTGTATATGCGGTACTCAGGCAGTGACTATCAAACCCTCATTGCCTTATCTGAAGCCCTCAACTTCAGCTTCAGTTTTTTTCCAATCGCTACGTGGATGGAGGTAATTGAATTATGATCCCTGTAACCTTATCATATCCAGTAAGTACTTGTGTGGTGAAAAGAGATTTTAGTGGATGAGTGAATCCATTTGAACTGCGTTAATAACGCTAAAGAGTTTATCTGGTGATCATTTAAATGAAAGTATCACACTAATTTTTGATGCTATTCCTCATTCATTTCTCATTCCACACTGTAAACATAAGAACTTATCCATATACCCTAGGAAACCCTAATTCCAAAGTACTGCATTTACTCTGAAAAGAACATCTGACGTTATCATGATGAGCATAAAACCAATCAATTATCAGATAAAATCCACTGGCCTCTACGTTCATTCACATGAATGTTAGGGCTACAACGAACGGTCAGTTTTGTAGAATATTTGTTAATACGTTATTCTCACAAAACTTGTTTTTATTGGAGGATTCTTTCCACTAAGCTGGGCTGCCTAACACTGTCATCTCTGATATCAAAAGGACGTTTTTTTTTTTTCACAGGCAGCGGAGAGAGTGAAGGAAAGGAAAGTGCTATTTACAGCAGTGAACCACTTCATTTTGCCGCGCCGGCTGAACCGACATGACTTCACCTACGCGTATGAGTTCCTCCGCATGTCATTTAGCATGGTCAAGCCTGCTATCAAGCCTCGCTGGCAGAGCCTCTACTACCCGCTCACCGACCAGGTGTGGGTCGCCATGCTAGTGGTACTGCTATTCATGCCTACCTTCTTGTACACGGTAAGTCAAAGTATCATTATTATATATCTTCAGTAGTGATGAAGATGGGTAAAGAAAAAGTCATTTCAAGACTTACACTTACCTGTAATTATAACTAAAATCCCACGTTATGACGTAAGAAAATGTTGAATACACACACACACACTTAAAAGGTAATAAAGAATTTTTTTAATTTGTAGCGGTAGAACAACCAGAAAATATAACATGGAATCAAGAAACATGTTATACATGTCGAAAAGTATTTTCATAGTATACGAGTGCTATGTGACAGGGATATAACTGAACGAGGCTGTCTTAAATGTGGACACATACACGACTCTAAAAGGCTGTATGAGAGCTGAGAATGTTCAAAAGATGGGACCCCACGAATGCAAAACTCCCTCCCCGCACAGTACGGATGGGTGATAACAAATAGGTAATCAAACACTCCGGAAAAAGATAATCAAGAAGAAATTCATTGAATTTCTGAAGAGGAGAACTATACGAGTGCGGAATAACAGAGTTTCAGGAGAGGTGGTCATGAGTGAATCTATTTCTGAAATTTCTACGAGAGAGTGAGCTCTGGTTTCGACAAAAGTGAAGGTTACATGGACTGTATGTATATGGACTACTGCATAGGAGGCTAATAAAGAAGCTGAATTTCCAAACAGGAATAAGGATCAGATTTCTACGATAAAAGAAAACAAAAGACCATTTGTCTTTGTCCACGGTAGAGGTGAGAGGAGTGAGATTTGACCTGACCAGCGCAACCTTAAGATTTGAGATTCAGCTTGATGACACAACGAACAGTCCGAAATACGAACATCCACAGGCAATTGAAACATTCATAGGCCAATTCGTGAAAGCAAAGAAGGAACTTGTTCAAAAAGATGGAAAAACTTTACTTTTAAGACATATATTAGTGGATGAATGAAATAAATCGAGTGAGTAAATACTAAATAACGGTAGAATACACAAGTTAACAAAGTTGTACGACATCAGAGGTGGTTCATGAGATGGGGCTCAACGAGCATAGAACTCTCTCCCCAAATGTTACAAATTGGTAATAACAACTACTGCCCCACATATATATATATATATATATATATATATATATATATATATATATATATATATATATATATATATACATATATATATTCGGTGATACGATACAGATTTACGCCAGAGGAAGCGACAGAGGTGTAGGAAAACAAAACAGGATGACGGTCGGGGCGGTGGCACTAGAGGTGACTGGGATCCTTGTAGGCCAGAATCTGCCGCTGCGGCTCCCTGACATTGGTTCCAGCCGTGTACTGCTGACGGTGTGGTTAGTGTTCTCTTTCGTCGTCGGGACGGCCTACCGTGGTAACCTCACCGCAGCCCTCACCCTGCCCAAGTTCCCGCTTCGACCAGAGACCGTGCAGGAACTCGTCCAAACTATTGACAGGTAACTACACAGACTGAAGGAGTATTAGCAACTGTGGCAGTTGAAACAGATACACCTCAAAAATATTTTGGGACATCTATCGATCTAAGGGGTATGAAATTTCAAGATTAATATAATAAAAAGTGAATATCAAGTCAACAATTTTTCTTATAATGAGAAAAAAGGGATGTAATTGCACTATGTTACGTTTTAGATTGATGTCTGTCCATGAGTATCATCATTCCATTCGCCTCTCTCAAATGTGTCTTCTCCTCAAGGGTAACTGCGCCACCGATTGGAAGAGACTGGCAAAAGTTCATGTTGTCCTCTGAGTCAGAGGCCTACAGAAAACTGGCTGGGCTCATGCTAATCGGCCCCACCATACAGGAAGGATTACTGATGGCCACGAAAATGAAGTGAGTACCTATGACACCATAAGATTTACAATCAACTATAAATCATTCTGAATGGTAGATTTTGTTTTTATTATTTTCCAATGTCATAATCTTTGTGATGTGATACATAGATCTATGGTGATGATAAATGCATAGACGATAAATCATTCTGTTAAGCTTAAATCATCTGTTATGCTTAAATATTCAATTTTCTAAGTGATCTTAAGAAAGTCTGCATAGAAACATAGTCTCAGAGAATATTCCATCTGAAGTTCATATATATATATATATATATATATATATATGTGTGTGTGTGTGTGTGTGTGTGTGTGTGTGTGAAACAACTACCAGTTATATGGGATATACTCCATACAGCTTTCAGTTGTATCAGATATACTCCAAGTCTTTTATGATAATAAGGTGTCTTGTCTACGAACGCAGCACAGCACAAATGACAGACCGGCGGAACATGGCTTTCACGATCGCTAAGTACTTCACGCGAGCGGACGGCAGCACGCAGTTGTACCTGGGCAGAGAACCGATCCTTCCTATACCTTCAGCCATGCCCATCCCTCACGACGCCCCGTACACACCACAACTGAACCGATGCCTCATGGCAATTGTTGAGGTAACTTAAAATCGGCTCACTTAGCAGAACAGTTACACACACACACACACACACACACACACACACACACACACACACATCACAGGCCTACGTGGTGTTGTGGTTCGCGTTACTGACCAATAATCACCAAAAGCCTACCCTGGGTAAGGCAAGCATGGGCTCGAATCTTGGACGAGGCGGTCAGCCCACAGCCTATCCCGGCTGTTTACTCTCCCTGTGGGGTTTATCGGTAAATGGGTATTTCGCTTGGCCTCTGGTGTGTGTGTGTGTGTGTGTGTGTGTGTGTGTGTGTGTGTGTGTGTGTGTGTGTGTGTGTGTGCAATCTTAACATCTTTATCCGGCAAGCCTTACAATAATTTCAGACCAAAATTCCCAAATCCTTTCGCTTTCACATATGTACAGTGTTGTTCACAATGTTCTTCAGAGTGATTACAAAAACGTATAATAGTCTCCCACATACATCATGAGGTGAAGAGGTTTCCTACATCTTCTGTGTTACATTCTGCACAGCAGGTCGTCTCCTCTCACCTAAATCTTTACTCTAAAACAAATATATAACAAAAAAGTACGATCTAGAAATGATCGTGTATTAATAATCAGCAAAGATTAACTACACTACAGACATTTATCTACTGCTGGAAGGCCATGATTACTATCAATTACTGTTTCAGGTGTAGGTACATAAAGAATTATGTTTTAAATACGTAGAAATACATCTTGTTCCCGATCTCCAGACTGGGCTGCTTAAGAAATGGGAAGAGGATACAATCAGAGACGTTCGTCGGGAAAGTGAACGAAAACAACAGGAGCTACTGGCTAAGAAGCAGCAGCAGCAGCAGGAAGGGGTGGAGGATACAACAGAGTCTGGCGGCGGCATCACGGCCCTCACCCTCACACACATGCAAGGACCCATCATGCTTCTCACCCTAGGCCTCGCCACCTCTGGGATCATCTTCCTCGGAGAGATCCTCGTGATGAGATACTGGTAGTGAACGCTGGAACACACGCCTATCCAGGGATCAGTTTCTTGGACAGAATAGTAAGAACAACTCAAAATTCTATTCTCGACATGTGTTACAACGGTGTTGTCCCAAGAGAATTCACAGGTGCAAAATCGTGGTCTATCGTGCGTACCCAACAAGATTATTTGTCACTCGGAAAAGTTCTCTCGCATAAGACTAGAAGTGACTTGGACATATTTAAAGAATTATTCGAATTCTTTATTTTCTAATCATTCTGCTCACTTGAAGCACTACCGAAAACCTCTTGGGGCGTCAATTGGCAGGGAACAACACGGAAGGAGAGTAATGTGGAAAACTGGTGTGTGAAGATCGTACAAGTCAGGTTAGGTTAGGTTGGTTTGGTTTAGGTTATCGCGAACATTACTTGTAACAAAAGGCTTCCCATTGATAATTATGAGAATATACGTGATTCTAATATAGAGGAGTCTATCATTTCTTACTATTTATCCGACAATAACGATCCTGGCAGTATGGAAATCACTCGAACTCGCAGCCCTTAAACACTTTAGGTATTTGGAGAAAACTATGGTCACTTTACACGAAATGTTATATCCTCTGACCTTTTTTCTCATACGATAACACTCCTCCTGGCCAACTCAGTTACCATAACTACCAAAGATATTTACACAAACTACGGGAAAACATATTGGCAAGTTTTCACATACCATATGGAATCAAAACAGCAAAACTTCATCACATGATTTCTTAGCTCTATACCCCAATGCTCTCTCGCACGTCATCACCAACCATGCCAAACAGAAGCACAGACCACAAGGACATAGAAAACAGAATAACCCAAATGTATTTCCATAAGGAAGATAACTAATGAAACAAGTAAAAATGCTCAGACACAGCCACTTGCCATCACCAGTTACAGAACAAATCCATGCTCTGAACACTACTATGACAGAATATTCTCAAGTACAGCAGCCCGTAGGGAACAAGAAGAGAAATCAGTCCCTCCTACACAACTCCAGCTCCCACACATGAAGCACTCTTAACCCAGACCAACAGCATCTCTTCCATCAAAATATGTACCAACACACCCTTGAAAAACTACTGAAAATTTAGCCACAATTCTGCCATATCCCTAGAGCAGGAATGTCTTGGGAAACCTGCACCCTTGACTTCAACTGACACTCGCAACATAATGAGATTCTCCAGCAACAGGCTATGCTATGACAACATGAAAAATTTGCACTTAAAACGCTGGTCTCACCCTCCTACAGCTCTACGCCCTCCTGCCTGCCTACTGGACCTTCTCCATGATGAACACCATCTTCCTTAACATGGAAGATACATCATCTAGCCTCAGGTGATGTTGGAGAGCTTGCGTCTCAACATATGACATTATGTACATAGAACAATTCTTTGTTCATTCTGTAAGGGAAACCATCTACCCTTAGGTGGTTAAACAGCGACTGTCTCATACTGTGCCTTGAGGATACACCTCCTAACTTAATATACAGTAAATGCTATTTTTCTAAGCCTGGATGACAAACTGCTACCTTTATATGATACCCAAAGTGATCATACTTCCCCTTAATAGGACGACACACCATTCAGCCTCAGATTGTATGCATGGTATACACTCATATATATATATATATATATATATATATATATATATATATATATATATATATATATATATATATATATATATATGCGCCACTGGGAATCATATCTCTCAGATCAATAAGCAAATACGCTAAGGTTTACGCTAATATATGGATGCTATATTCAAGCACAAACCTTCCTTACCATTTAACATGGGGAGTCACTTCCTCCATTAGGAATACAAAGCGTGTCCTGGGGGGAAAATAATGTGGAGTCCTATTCAACTTAAAGCAGGAGTAATGATAATGTTATTATGAGCTGTGTGTATTCTAGATAGAAGATAATGACCACCGTCATGTCGGTTATCGGAGGTGCCTAGCGACGTGACTCCCCCAACAGTTTTCAGGTTAGGTGATGTCACAAACAGCGCTCAAAGTGATTCATGAACTTAGCAATGAGAGCAAAGTCCTCTTTCGTTGATTTTCACATCAGTGATGAATACGACACTCTTTTTCCACGTCGGTTTAGAGTAAGCCTACGTGAAGTTGGTCGGTACATGCAAGCGACCAGTGAATGCCCTGAGCACTAGAAAGTGAGTGTTATAAAGTCCTTATGAATTCTTGGAAGCTCAAAGACTGCGACAAAAACTGGCTAATAACGATTACACCATAGTCGAGTGGGTAGTGTAGTTTCTGATGAGTGTGTATGCCTGGTGAGGTGGAGTGTAAGACTCAGGTGAAGGGTTAGCTGTTTAATGCTTGTCAGGTCTCGTCAGACTTTATTCGTTTTGTCAGTGTGTGTGTGTGTATGTGTGTGTGTGTGTGTGTGTGTGTGTGTGTGTGTGTGTGTGTTCATAAATGATTATATAAAGTTGAAATACATGAATCGGAAACAAGATCTGGCATTAGCGCAAATCCCATCGAATTCCACAGATTCCACTATAGAGGGGGAAAAAATAGTTTACTTTGTGTTCAGCAGCTCCCTATGTGATAATGCTATAGCCTACATGCGCACGCGCCCATCTGCCAATCCCGGCAGCTCCTTGAAGCATCGATTTCCCGGTAATTTTGGCTGCTCGTGTCCCTCACCAATGGCTCGCGAACTGAGATGAGGATTCGTGATGACGTGGGCCAATCAGCGCTCTTTCCAGCTGTGGTTGCAATTTTGCATTTATGCCAGCCATATATAAGGACGTATGAGGAGGCGAGAGATATCTGTCGCAGTTCAGTAAGATGAAGACACACTGTTGTTTCCATCTCCGTGCATTTCCTCTCGGCCCCTGATCGTCTTAAGGCACAATATGTTTACGAGTTCAGCGTTTAGTGTGATAACACAGGGATGGCTGTAATGATCTATTGTGATGGTCTATGTCATCAGGGCAGAGCTGTTTCACGATAATTAAGACAGTATAATAGTATTTTATTCGATTTCACTGAAATATACATCAATTTTTATTCTCATTTTTTTTCTGCAACTGTGATCATGAAAAGAAATTCAGTGCCATTATTAAGTTGTATATGTAAATGAATTACAATGACTGTGTTTGATGTTTTAGAAGAACAAAAAGGAAAATTCTCATTGGAAACACGAGTTATTGTTTGGTTTCAAACTGCTTAGAAGTTCAACATTGTTGTGACACAGAAAGGGACTTCAGTTTCTTACTACCGACGTTGTGTGGGTAGAGGGACATCAAGATACAATTGTAGCTTAGGATTTGATATCTTTTAGGTCAACGGTGGTCTGCAGGAACGCTTTCCGTCTATAACGCCATGGCCCGGGTTCGGTTCTCGGGAGGGCAACACTGAAATCATTTAGATTGATTTTCCTATGAATAAAATTTCCGTACTCTTCACATCCTACCAACTACGTATCCGGTAGACTTATCCTGAGATAGAAGTACTTCCTCGTGGTTAGACCCCGTCTCTGAACGTTATCACAAAGTCTTCGTATCTCTTGCACAGATAAGATGACGTGCTGATATGAACTATCTTTGTCTCCTCCTCCAACAAGATTCTTGGACCCAGGAGAAGCCAAGTCCAAAATAAGAATGAAGTTCTTTATTACGGTGGTGGTGGCGTTCCTGGCGACGGATGGTGTTACCATGCCTCTTCAACACTCACGTAAGTGCAAGCTCACTTATCAGTTAAGTGCCTTCACACTTGCCACTACTACTTCTACTTAATCCCCTTCACTTTTAAGTTATCTATTCTTCCCCAGTGTTTCAGTATCGGTCATCAGTTTGTGTATGTCCAGTTCATTTCATATAATTCAGCTACATGACTTAGTAGTGTGGTGTGATCTGCTGAGCTAGTAACTTGGGCTGAAGCTAATGTAAACAAAAAGGCGGGTAATGCTCGTCCAAAATATGCATCTAATCAACTAGGAACGGTACACCTATATGTGTTCATACATGGAGTTACATATAAGGATATACATGCACAGGTGTGGGAGGAGACGTGGGCAAGGCGGTGGGTGCCGTGATGGAGACAACGTCTCAGCCCTCCTGCTCCCTCATCCTCTTCACAGATGGTACCACCTCATCCTCCTCAGTCCTTAAGGTGATGTGTGCTCCATGTAGTGTCCTCATGTTGCACGTATCTACGGAACGTTTAGAAGCTGAATGTGTATTCATAACATCTAGATGATATACTCAGTTAAGTAGATGAAGGTTCTGAATAACCCATGTTGCCTTGAGGCTCCTTGTACATCTATGCATTTTCTAGGCCAAGCATATTATTCACTTCAGGTGTTGTACGCACAACAGTACCTAATCAGGTCTATTACACCAAAGATCCTATTTCGGTCATTATAATGCTTCAGTCGTAAGCCTCTGAGCTTTATAAGCTAAAAGTTTCATCACATCTGGATCACCGTCGACATTGTTTCATTACGTCGTTTGCTCCGTAAAAACCAGTTGATGTATTCGACTGCAGTTCTGTCTCTCAGGCTGTGAGCAGCGAGAGGTCATCCCCCCGGGGTGTGACGGTGATGGAGGTGACGGCAGCGGACGGTAACGTGACGCTGGCGATGCTCTCCCACTTGGTCAGCCAGGCTAGACGGGTAAGTCACACTCTGCAGTCACAGCAGAGACCGGGAGAGGATGAAGGTGGTTAGTGGTTTTTGCATATTTCATCCACTGATTAACCAGAAGTACACAGTGTAGTATCTGTGAATTTCTCGTCTTCCATTATCACAAGTAGCCTCGAAAGGACTTAGTGGTGTTTTGCTGATTGGATTCCTTCGTTATCCTTCGTATATAACCAAAGGTTTCATGCATTGGCATATCCAATCTTGCTTCTAGACTACCGGTAGCCACGCAACATCTCCGTATGGGGTTAACTGAAGTGGCATGTCAATCGTCTTACAGTCAGGTAGTCTAAGGTCTGAAAATATGACTGATTATGTTCAGGTGCGGTTGAGTTCGTGGTGCGTGAGGGTGGTGGTAGTGAGCCACGACCCGGCCTTCCTCGTCGCCTTCGCCGAGTCCTCCCTCAAGGGCCGCCTCCTCGTATGGGCCACCAGGCTGGTGGTGGTCACCCGTCTCACCCTCCCACAGCTCTACGCCCTCCTACCCGCCCACTGGACCTTCTCCATGATGAACACCATCTTCCTCAACCTGGAGGACACATCAACAAGCCTCCGGTAAATATGTAGTAAATACGACATCATATTCAAAATGGAGTTTAACACGCTCCCTGCTAAACTTGGATGCATCACTCAACCATTTTTTTTCTTTTCATTAATCTTGTAGGTACAGACTGTACACCCACCTGCCCTACAGCCCAGATGGGGCCCAGGTGGTGCGGGTTGCCGCCTGGTCACAGATACATGGCATTGTTCAACTCGCTGGCCTTACGCTTTTCCCAGAAAAATTCACGAGGTATGTTTCTGAGTTGTGGTTATTCATCTAAACCGCATTTACCACGCTGATATTACCCCAGATATCTAGATAACACTGCTATGCCAAACTGAAGTGGAAAATATCATCATTCTTGTATGGCTTTGCCATCGTTCGCATGTGAAACTACCCATCGGGTCATTTGGGTGATGCCAAGCCCAGGATTCGAACCCCGGGCGGGAGTCAGCTTATATCAAAATATAAACAAACAATTCCATTCACTCTAAAGGCAGTGTTTCTCTACAATATTCCCAGTTATCAAAGTCAATTCATTCTCATACCTAAGGAAAAATTAAGGCTACAGATTTCACTAATCTCTTTTTTTTTCCGTTTCGCAACCGTCTTCTTGATAACCATTAAAATCACGATCAGAAACTATACGAAAAAGAAAATAAATGTGTACTGGTACCATACAAATCAGCTCTGCTTGTAATCTACGGTCATCAACATTTTGATTTATATTGCAGTGAATTTATCTTTTGATACGATCTCTCCTCACCTCAGCTTCTACGGAGCTGTGGTGAAAGTAACTGCCAAGTCCTGGCCACCATACTGGGATGAGGTGGAAGTTAAGGCCCCCAACGGTTCTGTGTATATGCGGTACTCAGGTAGTGACTATCAAACCCTCATTGCCTTATCTGAAGCCCTCAACTTCAACTTCAGTTTACTTCCTGTCGCTACGTGGATGGAGGTAATCAAATTATGATCCCTGTAACCTTATCATATCCAGTAAGTACTTGTTGTGGTGAAAAGAGATTTCGCGGATAAGTAAATCCATTTGAACGCGTTAGTAACACTAAACACTTTATTTGGTGATCATTTAAATCAAAGTATCACACTATTTTTTCATACTTTTCCTCCTTTATGAGAAACTCCATATAGTACACATACTTATCCATATACCCTAGGAAACCCTAATCACACAGTATGGCAATCAATCAATTATCAGATAAAATCCACTGGCCTCTACGTTCATTCACATGAATGTTTGGGCCACAGCGAACGGCCAGTTTTGTACAATATTTGTTAATACGTTATTCTCACAAAACTTGTTTGTATTCGAGGATTCTTTCCACTAAGCTGGGTTACCAAACACTAACAGTGCCATCTGTGACATCGGTTTAAAGGGCGTTCACCTCCACAGGCAGCGGAGAGAGTGAATGAAAGGCAGGCGTTGCTCTTGGCAGTGAACCACATAACTTTGCCAGGCCGGCTGAATCGACACGACTTCACCTATACGTATGAGTTCATCCGCATGTCATTTAGCATGGTCAAGCCTGCTATCAAACCTCGCTGGCAGAGCCTCTACTACCCGCTCACCGACCAGGTGTGGCTCGCCATGCTAGTGGTACTGCTATTCATGCCTACCTTCTTGTACACGGTAAGTCAAAGTATCATTATTATATATCTTCAGTAGTGATGAAGATGGGTAAAGAAAAGATGGTTTTAAATAAGAGCCGAGATGTATGGGAAGGTTAGACATCTTAAATCTGCCGACTACGAAAGATAAAAGAGGAAGGGGTGACCTAATCCCAACCATTAAGTCTTTTAACTTGACTGATCATGTAGAGAGTGATTTTCTTTTATTTTAAATTTGTAGCGGTAGAACAACCATAAAAGATAACAGGGAATCAAGCAAGAAATATGTTATAAGAGATTTAGAAAAGTATTTTCATAGCAAAGGAATGCTATACGAGTGGGATAAACTGAACGAGGATGTGTTAAATGAGGACATCATACACGATTATAAAAGGTTGTATGATAGCTGGTATTATTCAAAAGATGGGGCCCCACGAAGGCAAAACTCCCTCCCTAGACAGTACAGAAAGTAATTACCTGGGCAGTATAGATGGGTAATTACAAAGAGGTAATCAAACACTCTGGAAAAGATAATCGAGAAGCAGTTGATTAAATTTCTGCGAAGGAAAACTATACGAGTTTGTAAGAACATACTTTCAGGAAAGGAGGTCATGATTAAAAAAAAAAAAACAGTCTTAGATTTCTACGAGGAAGAATATATGAGCTGTGGATGAATGGAATGAATCGCGTGAGTAAATATTAAATAACAGGAGAATACATGGTTCATGAGATGGGGCGCCACGAACGTAGAACACCATACCCCCAACTATTACAAATTGGTAATAACAACTATGCACACACACACACACACACACACACACACACACACACACACACACACACACATATATATTGGAAAGGATCACAATTTTGCACGTGATCAAGTATATATTCCTACGAGTCCATGGGAACTTATCGTGTCTCATTTTCCCCGTGGACTCATAGGAATATATATATATATATATATATATATATATATATATATATATATATATATATATATATATATATATTCAGTGGTATGATACAGGTGAACGTCCGACGAAGCGACAGAGGTGCACGAAACAGGATGACGGTCGGGGCGGTGGCACTAGAGGTGACTGGGATCCTTGTAGGCCAGAATCTGCCGCTGCGGCTCCCTGACATTGGTTCCAGCCGTGTACTGCTGACGGTGTGGTTAGTGTTCTCTTTCGTCGTCGGGACGGCCTACCGTGGTAACCTCACCGCAGCCCTCACCCTGCCCAAGTTCCCGCCTCGACCAGAGACCGTGCAGGAACTCGTCCAAACTATTGACAGGTAACTACACAGACTGAAGGAGTATTAGCAACTTTGGCAGTTGAAACAGATACACCTCAAAAATATTTTGGGACATCTATCGATCTAAGGGGTATGAAATTTCAAGATTAATATAATAAAAAGTGAATATCAAGTTATTACTTTTTCTTATAATGAGACAAAAAGATGTTTAATTGCACTCTGTTACGCTTTAGATTCTGATGTCTGTCCATGAGTATCATCATTCCATTCGCCTCTCTCAAATGTGTCTTCTCCTCAAGGGTAACTGCGCCACCGCTTGGAAGGGACTGGCAAAAGTTCATGTCGTCCTCTGAGTCAGAGGCCTACAGAAAACTGGCTGGGCTCATGCTAATCGGCCCCACCATACAGGAAGGATTACTGATGGCCACGAAAAAGAAGTGAGTACCTATGACACCATAAGATTTACAATCATCTATAAATCATTCTGAATGGTAGATTTTGTTCTTATCACTTCCAAGTACTATAATCTTTGTGGTATGATACATAGATCTATATATGAAACAATGTTATTCTAAGTCATATTATCAAATTTTTAAGTGATTTTAAGAAAGTTTATATAGATT
The DNA here is from genome assembly GCF_036320965.1 of Panulirus ornatus. Lineage (NCBI taxonomy): Eukaryota > Metazoa > Arthropoda > Malacostraca > Decapoda > Palinuridae > Panulirus > Panulirus ornatus. Next base: position 10,121,121 of record NC_092239.1, read on the forward strand.
ATACCCTGAGAGAATATCCCTTCAGGTCATATATATATATAATATATATATATATATATATATATATATATATATATATATATATATATATATATATATATATATATATATATATATATATATTTGGAGCTTCCAGATATACTCCAAATGTTTTTATAATGTGTCTTGTCTACGAACGTAGCACAGCACAAATGACAGACCGGCGGAACATGGCTTTCACGATCGCTAAGTACTTCACGCGTGCGGACGGCAGCACGCAGATGTACCTGGGCAGAGAACCGATCCTTCCTATACCTGCAGCCATCCCCATCCCTCACGACGCCCCGTACACACCACAACTGAACCGATGCCTCATGGCAATTGTTGAGGTAACTTAAAATCGGCTCACTTAGCAGAACAAATAGTTACACACACACACACACACATACGGGCTTCAGTAGCGCTGTGGTTCGCGTTACTGACCATTAATCACCAAGAGCCCGCCCTGGGTAAGGCCAGCATGGGTTCGAATCTTGGACGAGGCAGTCGGCCCACAGCCTGTCCCGGCTGTTTACTCTCCCTTTGGGGTTGATCGATAAATGGGTATTTCGTTTGGCCTCTGGAGTGTGTGTGTGTGTGTGTGTGTGTGTGTGTGTGTGTGTGTGTGTGTGGGTGTGTGTGTGTGTGTGTGTGTGTGTGTGTGTGTGTGTGTGTGTGTGTGTGTGTGTGTGTGTGTGTGTGTGTAAGTAATCTTGATATCCTCATCCTGCAAGCCTTATAATAATTTCAGACCAAACTCCTAAATCCTCTCGCTTTTTACATGTGTACAATGTTCTTCAGAGTGATTACAAAAACGTATAATAGTCTCCCACATACATCATGAGGTGACGAGGTTTCCTATATCTTCTGTGTTACATTCTGTACAGCAGGTCGTCTCCTCTCACCTAAAACTTTAGAACAGATATATGAGAAAAAGTATAATCAAGTAATGATCGAGCATCAATAATTAACAGTGATTAACTACACACATTTATTTACTGATGGAAGTCCATAATTACTATCAATGTTCTGTCTCATGTATAGGTACGTACATAAAGAATTATGTTTTAGATACGTAAAAATACATCTATTTTTCCCGATCTCCAGACTGGGCTGCTTAAGAAATGGGATGAGGATACAATCAGAGACGTTCGTCGGGAAAGTCAACGAGAGCAACGGGAGCTACTGGCTAAGAAGCAGAAGCAGCAACAGCAGGAAGGGGTGGAGGATACGACAGAGTCTGGCGGCGGCATCACGGCCCTCACCCTCACACACATGCAAGGACCCATCATGCTTCTCATCCTAGGCCTCGCCACCTCTGGGATCATCTTCCTCGGAGAGATCCTCATGATGAGATACTGGTAGTGAACGCTGGAACACACGCCTATCCAGGAGAGTCATAGGAAACCTGCACCCTTGACTTCAAATGACACTCGCAACATGAGGTTCTCCTGCAACAGGCTATGCTATGACAACATTAAATATTTGTACTTAAAACGCTGACCGTATTTTAATTTGAGCTCTTACAGATACCTTCATGTGTGTGTGTGTGTGTGTGTGTGTGTGTGTGTGTGTGTGTGTGTGTGTGTGTGTCCCCCCCCCCCCCTTTTCCTGCTCATCCAACCCATTCCACGCCACCCTGCTTACCCAAGTTCACCTAACCCATTTCCCCACCCTGCTTGCCAACCCATTACCCTCCACTCAATCCTGCTCACCCAACCCATTCCCTCCCTCCACCCGCCCACCCACCCTGCTCACCCACCACTGACAGCAACGGTGTAAGAAAGAGAAAAAGACCCACATATCTCTTGCATGTTGCAGAAAGTGACTCAGAGGGGCGGATGCTAAGGGGACGAAACCCTCCATTCCCGTATTTCTTTCTTAATGCATGGCCAGACGAAAGGACTGAGCTTGAAATATTCCCTCGAATGTCCAGTTCGTCTGCTATATGTCGCTAAATGTAATGAAAATTCTATGACTAGAAGAGGAGACTCTCTCTAACTCTTTCCAGTTCCCCTAGACAAAACTTTGCCCATTCTCACGCTCATCCTGATTTTAAATGTTAGTGCCACAGCCTGGCCAGCGGCAGCCCTCACTAGCCAATCCTGGTGGCTCCTGGCACCATCGATCACTCATTTACCAATCGCTGCTCGTGTTCCCCCACCTAATGGCTTATAAAGTGAGGTGAGGACGGGTGGTTGTGGTTGCATGATGGTGTTTCTCCTGGCCATATATAAAGACTCCTGAGGAAGTGAGGTACACTTCCCTCAAGTCAGTGTGTTGGAGATTGTCTAGTGCTTCCATTCATCCCCTGTGTGTTCTCCCACGCTTCCTGGTCTTAAGAAGGTAGATGTACTTAGGTCTTCACCGTGTGCTGCAGTACAAGTGCCAGTGTTGATCCCCCGTGTCGACATTTTCATAATAGGATCGAGGTGAAGTGATCTGGTATGAAAGGAAACCTTATTAGAGTTGATCATGTAGACGTGCCAGGCAAGTTAACCATGCAGGCAATAGTCTAGATGGCGTCCTTTATATAATGAATATTTTCTTTCGTTTTTAACCGTAAGTATGAAAACTGAAATCATAATCTTCTCAACTAATTTTAAAAAATATCACAGTGACTAATCAGATTATATATTTGAAAAGAAATCATAAAAATGTCCTTTCAGAGGTACAGGTTTTGTATTAAAAACCCCAAGAAGTCATACGTATCAATTTTGTACAAGTAATTGTTTTCAAAGTTCTACTGTATTCAGATACATTAAACATAAGTTTATCGTCATAGATCATGACGTTACGTTATCGAAATATGTGTGTAAAAAAAAAGTTTTAATGTTGTTACGCTAACAAGAGAAATGTTTCCGAAAGACATAGGGCAGCATGTTCTTTGAAAGTTGTACTGATGCATCAGAAAAACTCTGAAAGTGAAAGTTCACGACAGAAAAATGTTTGTGTCAGAGATGAAGATCATCATGATATACATATACATATATATTTTTTTTTTTTTTTTTTTTTTTATACTTTGTCGCTGTCTCCCGCGTTTGCGAGGTAGCGCAAGGAAACAGACGAAAGAAATGGCCCCCCCCCCCCATACACATGTACATACACACGTCCACACACGCAAATATACATACCTACACAGCTTTCCATGGTTTACCCCAGACGCTTCACATGCCTTGCTTCAATCCACTGACAGCACGTCAACCCCTGTATACCACATGACTCCAATTCACTCTATTTCTTGCCCTCCTTTCACCCTCCTGCATGTTCAGGCCCCGATCACACAAAATCTTTTTCACTCCATCTTTCCACCTCCAATTTGGTCTCCCTCTTCTCCTCGTTCCCTCCACCTCCGACACATATATCCTCTTGGTCAATCTCTCCTCACTCATTCTCTCCATGTGCCCAAACCATTTCAAAACACCCTCTTCTGCTCTCTCAACCACGCTCTTTTTATTTCCACACATCTCTCTTACCCTTACGTTACTTACTCGCTCAAACCACCTCACACCACACATTGTCCTCAAACATCTCATTTCCAGCACATCCATCCTCCTGCGCACATCTCTATCCATAGCCCACGCCTCGCAACCATACATATATATATATATATATATATATATATATATATATATATATATATATATAGAGAGAGAGAGAGAGAGAGAGAGAGAGAGAGAGAAACTTCCTTTTTGCCTTCTATTATTATGGTCGATCAAGCAGATTAAAACGAAAGATACATGTATAGTAAGAATCCCAGTGGAACAACTGGGAATATATATATATATATATATATATATATATATATATATATATATATATATATATATATTGAAAACAAACACGAGCTTACAAGTTTGACTGTGGTGGGTGAAGTAGTGTTGGTGGCCAATATGATACGAGAAACGGGGACAATAAGCATACAGGAGCGGGTTCCTGTCGGAGTATAAGCGATTAAGATGGATTTCTGTGCACGTGGACATCAGAGTTAGGGCCGTGGACATGAGACCATTAAGCCTTCAACATAATGTGGGCCAAATTACGGAGAATATTCTGTACGTATCATGTTTTTATGTCAGGAAGCTAAAGGAAAAAAAAAAGGTTTCAAATAATGATTGTACTGGTGGTGGGAAGATGTGAAGGAAAATTACCTGGTGAGAGTTTGAATACGACTAGGAAGCGAATTCGGTATGCAAAACTGACAGATGGAGTTTATAAGATTAAGACGCGTGGAAGTATGGGCGGTGGAGGAGGAAGAGAGACATGTCGAAGGGGCAAAATACCGTCATAAAGTGGGAAGAGTATGATATAAGTTTTCCTGGTATTATAGCCATTGGGCGTGGGGGAAATTCACTATGGCATATTCCTACGAATAATGAAAGCAATGAAGTCAATGTTAGAACATTCCTATCTACAGTGAAAGCGATGAAATCACTGTGGGAACCAAAAGGACAAAAAAAATGTAGATGTTAGCATGTCTGTAGTTGTGTGTGGATGTGGTTGTGTTAGCATGTCTGTGGATGTGGTTGTGCTAGCATGTCTGTGGATGTGGTTGTGCTAGCATGTCTGTGGATGTGGTTGTGCTAGCATGTCTGTGGATGTGGTTGTGCTAGCATGTCTGTGGATGTGGTTGTGCTAGCTTGTCTGTGGATGTGGTTGTGTCTGTAGTTGTTCTATATATTAGCATTCTGAGTGTGTGGGTGTCTATGTGTGTGTGTATAGATTTAGTTGCCCTATACGTAAATGAACATTTGTATGATCTAACATATCAAGAGAGTTTAACGTACTTGAACAGGACGAAGTGGACTGAACGCTCCGAAGTGTAACATTTCTCTTTCGTAAACGACAGCAACTCTCCGCAAGTTATATGACTATGAACCACTGATGCTCGGGAAGTTAACATATTTCACACGACACCAAAGGATCTTCATCGACAACGAAGGCGAATAAAGGAAAGGGAAGATGAGTACACTCATAAAGACAATAATGATAGTAGTGATGGTCCTGCTGTCTGATGTTTGTGCCATGATTCTCCAACATTCAAGTAAGTAAATGGCTAAGGAGTTCCTTCGCACTTTAAAGTAAGTTCCATCCAGGTCTGTAGCGTAATTGGGTTACATCTACACTGAAATAATGGCTAGCTCATCCCAGTGGGCCTAGATGCTCCCATAATCGTGTTAAGTGACACCTCTTAACACTATGAGGCCAAACTCGCACCACACATAAAAGTCACTGGTCACCACCGTGGCCACTGTATGTTTCCCTACGAATGGTCCTACAATTTTCTGAAGACTCTCCATTGAATTTTAATAAACTTTACTTATGCCCCTAAGAATCCTTCTGCTTAACCTGTGTACATAAGAGGCCTCTAACTACTGTGACTTCTGGGCTAATTTGCTTACTCAATTCTACGCTGATTTCGTGAATATTAAGAGAGAATTGTTCATATTCAGTAACCCTACTACTGACACCTAAAGCATTTTAGGACGATACATTCCCAGTCGCCTAATATGACCCCTAGTAAGGATGAGTATGCACTACGTGATATACATTCAAAGTCTTATTTGCAACATATTAAATTCCCTACATCACTCACATACAGCAAGACGAATGCCTTCACACAATTCACACATTGTTAAATAAAGTATATGAAGGCTTTTATGGATGAGAATCAAACGTAGTATTAGTTCATCTATACATCTGATAAGCGTACAACTTACGAGTAATATTTATCGAATTCAATATTTGAGTCATGTACGCCATTCCATTACGCTACATACATTTGTTTCATAAGCTCAACAAAACCATCGATTTCAATTCATGAGCTTATACAAAACGCTCGATTAGTCATATGCAAACGTCTAATCACAACTCAAAAAAACATCCCCGGTGGATATTTGTATCTATTTTCAGCTCCACAAATGAGTATCATTCATCTATCGAAGTATGGCCGAATCATTCATACTCCCACATAGCAGCTGTATGTCTAAGTGTACGTACATGCATTTACAAATCGAAATATAAACACACAGGTGTGGAAGAGGATTTGGGCATGGCAGTGAGTGCCGTGCTGGAGGCCACGTCTCATCCCTACTGCTCCCTCATCCTCCTCACAGATGGCGCCATCTCATCCTTCTCAGTCATTAAGGTGATGTTGTCCTTTTTGTGTAGTGTCCAAGTCTTGTATGCATCTGTGCAGCACCCAGGGAATGCATACGTTTTTATGCCACGATGGTGAATTATGTTCACTGGCATCAAGATTCTGTATGAGATTTATGTATTGCCCAAGTTATCCTTTTTGAAGAATTCAGGCATTTATTCCGTGGTGTGCCCCATTCTGTAGCTTACAGGGTCTGTAAACGCTTGTGAAGAGCCTGAATACTGTATCCTTCTGTTGAACATTTGAGGATAAATATCATATAAGTTTCAGTCATGCTGTTCTCTATATAATTTACGTGTTGTATGCTATACAACGGAGCCTACTTTCTAGTAATCATCTCCTGAGACTCTTTTCCACAAAGAGAGTCAGTTTCTTCATTTGTTTTGTAACCCTTTCTTTGCTTATCATACTTATTGCTTGTTAAATCGTAGTTAACATGATGAATGACTATCTGCATCTCGCAGGCTGTGAGCAGCGAGAGGTCTTCACCCCGAGGTGTGACGGTGATGGAGGTGACGATGGACAGCGAGAATGATAACGTAACGCAGACTCAACTCTCCCACTTAATCGGCCAAGCTCGGCAGGTAAGTCCCTGTCTTGTTAACGATGAGGGTAAACGAGTCATACATTACTGCACGGGTGGGTCGGCCACTCTCATATGACTGCTGAGGTAGTAGGGTCGAGCATTTCCGTACTACTACTAAATAATGTAAGCAGGTTACTCCCATATCAGTGTTGAAATGGGTGAGTGACTCTCTTTACAGCTCGGCTGGTTGGATCACTCATGCATTCCTGGTGATGTAAGTACTTTCCATATAACTGCTGGGGCGGGATGATCGCTAATATTACTATGAATAAGTTTCGTCCAAGTATTTACTGCTGGAGTGGGTTTACCTCACAGACAGCCAGCACTGCTTGGATGGCTATTCATTTCAACAGTACCTCGAGCGAGACGACTTTATTACACTCGACGTATAGGATAATCATCTGCTTTAAGTTCCACAAAAAAATAAAGCTGGTTGGCTGTGCTCAGGTGCGGTTCGATTCGTGGTGCGTAATGGTGGTGGTAGTGAGCCACGACCCGGCCTTCCTCGTCGCCTTCGCCGAGTCTTCCCTCAAGGGCCGCCTCTTGGTGTGGGCCACCAGGCTGCTGGTAGTCACCCGTCTCACCCTCCCACAACTCCACGCCCTCCTGCCCACCCACTGGACCTTCTCCATGATGAACACCACCTTTCTCAACTTGGAGGACACACCAGCTAGCACCAGGTAATGCATATTAGGTGCCGTCATACTCGATATGGTAAGACTCTACGTAGACCCAGCATTAAGTACTGCATAGAGTGAACATCATCTTACTCAACCTTTAGGACATCTGACCATAGGCAAACGTATACAATCATACTCAGCCTAGATGACTTTGGTATTGGTGTAAGCAAACCTAAAATATTCGAAATCATATTCGGATATCAAAATGGGTGGCAAATGGTGGTACGAAGTTCATCATCTTGAAGAACTTCATGATAGTTTCCTGCTCTCGCCATTCTGACCTGAGATGAAAAACCTGTTTCCTTTATCGGTGCCAAATTTCTAAAAATACCTGGGCAGGATTGACCCTCGGCTGCTCTGCTGTGAATGTGAAGCAGGATTAAGTTTTGCTTATAGTTTTATAAACCTGTGCTATAACGTTTGCAATCTATCACGTCTTTTAAGTAACAAAGTTGTAGGCCAGTATTTACTAGTCCAAGAACCACCTGCTTTCTTCGTACACTCCTCTTTTGTTAATGTCTATTACATAAAAAAAACTCCATTTAGAAAGACACTTCCTTTGTCATGGCAGTTACTAAGATCCATCAAATAACATTATATTTCCTTGGCTTAGTGTGGCCTTTATGTCCCCACACTGGTTTTGTCGAAAGGGAGTACAAAACATGAGCACCTTACATAATACCACCATTCCAAACCATTCTAGATCAGAGTGAATTAAACATTAATATCTACCGTCTCTCTACATTAAGGATGTTAGCTCACTTAAAACATAAATTATGAAACGTTTTCTCTCACATCAGCCAAGAGAGAATTCATTCAATATCGTTTGAAAAAAGAAGTAATGATCTAAGCCAAATATTGAGATCGTATAGCATGAAAGTACATGGAATAACATGTTTTTTTTCTCTTTACCCTGAAGGTACAGACTGTACACCCACCTGCCCTACAGCCCAGAAGGAGCCCAGATAATGCGAGTTGCTATCTGGTCTCGGAGAAATGGCATTGTTCGTCTGACTGGCCTCTCACTTTTCCCAGACAAATATTCGAAGTATGTTTTGTCTTTTTTTTATCAGAAATGTTTAATCTATATAGAACGCATTTCTAACGATACCACTGCCAAAAATATGATAGATAAGACTAACAAGCAAAACTGAAAGGCAGACTTACACATGCAAACTGAGCTATTTTTGTTACACATAGAAATGCCATTAGAAGCTACAGTAAGCCTTCCCATTTTCTAATTTGCATAGTTCATCAAAAGTGTAAGTGATCTTATATCAATTATAGTTCATCAAAAGTGTAAGTGATCTTATATCAATTATAAGTAAGTCAAATCCTTACGAGGCAATGTGGTGTACTCTGACATCATGTTTACCAAATGTCTGGTAATGCTGCGTGAGTCACGACTGACGAAGTCTGAGAGATTTTCTTTTATCATGGATTATTTCATCGAGTCAATAACCCTACTTCTGTAAGATAGGGAAAATACTGACGCCAGAACCACCCATGTTCTGTTGACCATTCGCACATAGTCTCGATCAAAGAAAACGCAGTTAGTTACCTTTTTTCTTCCCTCACAGCAAAACCTATTGTATCCTCAGCTTCTACGGAGCCACGGTGAACATAACTGCCCTGCCCTGGCTGCCTTACTGGGGGGAGAAGGAGGTCAAGGCCCCTAACGGTACAATCATCAAGATATACTCAGGCAGCGACTACTTCACCCTCAGAACCATATCTGAAACCCTCAACTTCGTGTACAATCGTGTCCCCGCTGCGACGTGGAATGAGGTAATTCCATCGACATATTGCAATCTTATTACATCTGACGAATCAGGACGAGGTTATAAAGCCTACAGAGTTTTGAGTCATCCACATGAACTGTATAAGCTACAACGGAGAGGCAGTGTGTTGGGTGTTCAGTGAGATAAATGTATCACACTGTGTTACTTGAGTGTTCACTGAGATAAATGCAACACATTGTGTTACTTTGAGTGTTCATTGGAATGAATGTATCACACTGTGTTACTTGAGTGTTCACTGAGATGAATGCAACACATTGTGCTACTTTGAGTGTTCACTGAGATGAATGTATCACACCGTGTTACTTGGGTGTTCACTGAGATCAATGTATCACACTGTGTTACGACCCGAACGAGAAACTTCCATACCATTGATTTGTTAATCTAGTTCCTGTGCCCAATATAGGTTTGTGGTTGTTCAGTCTCCAACCTTATTATAAGTAAAGCTTCAGTTACCGATTGTCATCATATGTTTCTACGTGTGTCTAGATGCACTTGGAGGAATGGCCTAGTCATACACACAACAGTGAATACTTTCTTCCAAGTCCTGGCACGTATTCCTTAGTAGTGAAAGATGACAAAATAGAATCACAAAAGTGCATAAAGTGAATCATAGATTTCTTATTTTCATAAGTCTTAAGGAATATCAAAATAATTTCTTCCTTGTTCAAGTGTGATGAAATACGTTGTGACTGATACTGCTACTATCATAACAAAAAAAAATAACTGATGACGTTTGTAAAGGATGGTGTTCACCAGGAAGTATTCAAATCATCCTCTGTCCTCGCAGGTCTTTTAATCCCACAAATTGTTAATTGATAAAAGGTTGGCATTTTTTCATTTCTTCATACACAATTAAATAAGTGATTGTCATTCGTGATTGTCATTCTTTTAAGATAAACTAAGCAAGCTTTCCTTGAGTATATGCCACTTCGTAAGTTACTTTTTACCCTTCAAAAGGTAGAGAGCGAGTGTAAAGCTAATCATATAATCAACATTCCGTTTCAAGCAAATTTCAGACAACTTCTCATAAATACTTTTACCTAAGACATATGAAAGGGACGATTTCTTACGCTCGTATTTGACTACGAAACAGAAAACTATTTAGCTTATCATATACAACCCTGTCCAAAGACCCATTCCTAAAGGCAGATATATACAATGTTTTCCATAACGTACATTCCAAACTTGTTGTCTCCATAGGTAACGCTTAGGGTGAAGGAGAAGGTAGCCTTCTTCTGTGCAGTGAACTTCATGACCTTCTTACACCGTCTGAGCCGATATGACTATTCTTATACCCACGAGTTTCTCTACTTGGCATTTAGCATGGTCAAGCCCGCTATCAAGCCTCGCTGGCAGAGCCTCTACTACCCGCTCACCGACCAGGTGTGGGTCGCAATGCTAGTGGTACTGCTATTCATGCCAGTCATCTTGTACATGGTAAGTCGTGGGAGGTAGAAATTCTGGCATTCGTCGTCAAGCATCACACTTGCTTACGATGGTATTCTACATCTATAGTGTCATGAAATGATCCGTATGAATCATAAATTCATGTTAGAGAGAGAGAGAGAGAGAGAGAGAGAGAGAGAGAGAGAGAGAGAGAGAGAGAGAGAGAGAGAGAGAGAGAGAGAGAGAGAGAGAGAAAGGGTGGGGGATGGAGGTTTGTTGCAAAACCAGCGTGCATGCAGATACACCGCAAGGGAAATCAACCTGCCTCACTCATCCTCCGCCTCCGCCACTCTCTAACACTGTCTTTCCCAACACGATCAGCGCTGGCCACACCACATACTGTTCTCAGACTGTATCACTGTGAGGACAAGCTCATCAAAAATCCACTCACTCCAAAAGAAGTCCATCATTTCCCTTGCTACTGGAAGTAGCGCAGCCTTGAAGCTGCGGGAGCTTCTGGAAAAAGGTCCTAGGTAACACCAGGATTCCTTTCCCATTAAGAAATCCTGAGGCAACTATAAATACATAAACATACACACGCATGCATTCATCTACTTCCTCATCTTTATGTATACAGTCTTGTATGAATACATTATACATGTGACTGAGTGAAATTGTAAGTATAGCCTAACAAGCGTTCAGTCATACGGTACAGATTAGCGTCAGAGGACATCAAAAAGAAGCAGGTGACAGGATGTCACTGGGAACGGTGGCTCTGGAGGTGACGGGGATACTGGTGGGCCAGAACCTGCCTCTAAGGCTCCCTGACATTGGCTCCAGCCGCCTGCTGCTGACGGCGTGGCTACTGTTTTCCTTCGTCATCGGAGCGGCTTATCGTGGTAACCTCACCTGCTGCCCTTACCCTGCCCAAGTTCCCACCCCGACCAGAGACCATAGAGGAACTCGTTGATGCTGTTGACATGTAAGAAAACAGACTTTGAACACATCGTAACATTACTTGCAGTAAAAACATAATTACCGGTCACTATTAAAGTGTCTATGAAATGTAAGACATTTGCCTAGAATAAGATGCATCAATCTTTACCGCCATTGGATAATGAAAACCCCAAGTACTGAACTTTTAAGTACTTAACTTTTAACTGTAAGAGTATCAGTCTCCTTCACAAGCATACATACAGACACTTTCCCCCTCTCTATCTGCAGACGTTTTCACCCACATACGCACCAGTCTATAGATATCTTGCATGAAAGAAGGAGGTAATATCTGAGTTGTAATTATCATAACGTAATTACATTTCCCTATGAATGACAGTAAAAACCACGAATATCTGATATTCTCTGTGTTACAGCGATGTCTTCTGTGCATGCAGATGCTTCCTATCTGTTGACCTTACTTCTCTGTGTCTTCCATGTCAAGGGTTACAGTCCCAACGGTCGGAGGGGAATGGCACAAATTCTTTGCAGCTTCAGAATCAGAAGTCTACAGGAAATTTGCTGACCTTGTGTTCATTGGCCCCACTACTTCAGAGGGACTGGTCATGGCCACGAAACACAAGTAAGTTCTTACAACTATGAACATTAAATTATTCTTTCTTTTCCATATAGGAATCTGAAGAATAAGACTTTGCATACCTAGTTACTTTAATTACTTACTTCTGATTATATTAGCTTCCATATTTTGGTACACACAAAAAATAAGTTTTCTTTACGGATGAGACGATGGATCTGATAGTGAACACTACGTACTTTTGCCAAAGTCAGGTTTTTAGATTCACACCGCAGTATGCGAGATCTGGCAAATCTATCACGAAGCAAACGAATTTTCATATCGTGCAAGATACTATATTCACCATGTGACGCGTAATACGAAAGAGAAGCCCTAAAGGCAATTTATGGTTAACTATAATCCTGGGCACAAAACTGTGATTCCTATAGCTGAAAAGGAAGGGATATGGGAGTTTATAAGTATTCTAAACTGTAAAGTAAATGCTCATCAAGGCATGTATTAGGTTTACGGTGCGCATAAATGGAAAACATAGATACACAGACCATTCAAATCCATGGACCAAGCGAGGTGGTCCAACTGCCCTAAACACTGCTGAAAAGGATGCAGTCCCTCCTTAAAAACAGCAGAAAACAAGGTAGCAAAGCAAAGGGTCTCTCTCACCATCCATTACTCCCTCCGGCGGCACGCCGTACGGCAAAAGAATCAGAAAAAAATATCTTGCAGAACTAATACATCTGAAGAAAATTTGCATTGGAAAGTCAGAAATGATAGTGAATGTCGATATGCCACGTATCCCATCATTAACGGTATGCATCCCTTCACTTTTTGACATAAAAGCAAAAATAAGACAAAAGTAAAGAATAGAACGGTTTATAGGATCAAAAGATAAACAGGCACTCTTTATCCATGCAAAAACTGAAGACACATGGCTCTCAGAAGAAGGTGAAATCAGAGTACGTTGCCATGAGACTGCACGTACCTAAGCTAGGGTTCTAAAGTTTGCTCCCTCTCACCACAGCACAGCGCTCATGACCGACCGACGAAATATGGCTATCGAGATCGCGAAGCACTTCACGCGAGCGGACGGCAGCACACAGTTCTACCTGGGCCGGGAATCGATCCTCCCTGTACCTGCAGGTTTGCCTGTAACTCACGACGCTCCGTTTAGGCCACAGCTGGATCGATGTCTTATGGCAATAGTGGAGGTAAGCAACAATCAGGTGCATTTATCAAACAAATACTCATCAATATGTATCACATAATGTTCTCATGATTGCAGGATTCGAATGGCTACCATTTGTGTGGGATTCACTATTACGAAGGCCATTTATCTAGTCTCTAATACCCCTTTATTGAATGCTGCTAAAAAAAAAAAAAATTGTACAACAGCACATCTTTTCGTCCGAGCATCAAGCGAACTAAAACTAGCTTGGAAACATTTTACCGTACTAGGTATACATCTTAAAATCCTTTCCTTTGATCGAAAAGTCTCCCTTGGAATATTTTAACGGCACAGGTTCTGATCTACGTATAATCAAGCAAGGATGATAAAGTGAACATGACGAAAATTTGTGCATAAATGGGAGAATTCATCCTGTGAGGATTCTTTTTGTCGTAAAGTAACAATATTTTTCTCTTAACTTTGTCCTTCTCTCATTTAAGATAACCAGCAATTAACTTACTGTGGCTCATGTAAAACAGTGTTACATTAGAATCTCAAATACAAATGCACTTACAAAAAGTAACGGTACGAGTACAATTTCTAATGTCTTTTCGTAATTCCAGTCTGGGCTACTGAAGAAATGGGGAGATGACACACTCATCGAAACCCGCCGTGACGGCCAACGAAGACATCGGCAGAAGCAGGCCAAAGAGCAGGCAGCAGCAGCAGGAGCAGCAGCAGCAACAACAAGAGACGGGAAAAAGGCCAGGCAGCAGCATCACGGCCCTCACCCTCACACACATGCAGGGACCACACTTACTCCTCCTCCTGAGCCTTGCAGTCGCTGGCATCACTTTCCTCGGAGAGATCCTCCAAATGAGATACAAGAAGTCCAGTACGATCACATCTCCATCCAGAGATGAATTTCTTAGACGAGAGCGGGATCATCACAATTCAAGACTCTGAATACGATGTGTGTATGTGACGACAGTATTCTCTAGGGAAGGACTTCACAGGTGAATTACTAAAGCCTCTTTATGCACTCAAAGTATATGACATACAAGAGGAATTGAGCCACGTCGCTTTGAAGTTACCTCGGCATGTATGAACCGGTAACCAATTTGCTCTAGAAGTGTTACCGCAGGACCGTGTTTCCGAAGGTTCCTGCAGCTCTAAGGCTAAGCTGTAATCAGTATCACGGATAGGATGAACCCAGTGGAAACGAATGATCTTTGTTCCGTGTACTGACAATGATATGGCCTCGCTAAAGCTGACTTTTCAGTCACGGTGTAACCTTAAATGGATGAAGTCCGGCAATATATATATATATATATATATATATATATATATATATATATATATATATATATATATATATATATTACACATGATTCACGATCATGCTGGTAGCCACAAGGAAAATGAAACAGGAAGAAGCGAGCACTTTCGTAAATGATTCACGTCTTCAGGAATACAGAGATGAGCAAAATGTAGGTTTTGAAGAAAGCGAACGAAGATCATGTACAATAACATTTTATATGTAACATTAGATGGAAAAAAAATATATAAGAATGAAGGAAAAAGCAATTACATGATTTTTCATATCCAGTCTGGGTGGGATGAGCGAGAAATAGAGTGAGGACACGCTCAGAGAGACCAGCTGTGAAAGCCAAGGGAGGCAGCTGGAGAGCCTGACCAAGACGCAGCAGCAGCAGCAGCAGCAGTGTGTTAAGGAGAGGAAAGAGTTTAGCATCATCATCACGGCCCTCACCCTGACGCACATGTGCAGGAACCTATGCTTGCAGGAACTTTCTCCTCCTCCTCCTCCTCCTCCTCTTGAGCTTTGTCCTGTCTGGGATTATAATGAGAAGTAATATGAAATATACCTTTTATCACTGTTTCTAATTTACACCCTAACAAGACTTTCGAATATCACGACAGTCTTGCAAATTGCTCCACATCTTGCACATGCGTTACGCCCCGATTCAGCTGACACTCTCCTCCTGCCAACCACGACTCATACCCAGGGTAAAATCGATCCACCATTTACCAATCACGTAACATTCTTGACGCCACCATCCACCCACTTGCTGAATTTCATTAAATAACGGCGATCAAGCGGGGCTGGCGAGATCTTACTACCACCCCATCCCCCATCCTACTGCGCAAGTTGCATGTTTGTGCATTGTTTTTTGGCGGCGGGGGGCCATATATAAGAACAACTCAGTAGGTGAGAGAGGCAGTTATACCACGTACTCGTCCTCAAACCTCTGTTACAAATTGCCTTCCAACATCACCTCACCTGCCCACTGCTATACAAGGTATCGGTGCTCATTATAACATCTATATTTCGTGATAACAACGATGAGAGGTGAGTTTGCTTTTCCGGTCTTCTGTCATTCATAACGGGATTAAGACAACGACTATGATTCACGAAGAGGTTTAGAAGTACTCTCGCTTGAGGTCAATTGCTATATGAGGCGCAGTGTAATTTGGGTTATCCATTACGACCATGATGCATTTCATGGATTTGGTCCTCATCTCTTTCATCAAATCGTGTGCTTAGGTTGACCTGTCACTTCTTTTTTTTTTATGACACTCATAATTTCACTCTCGGGACAATCATGTATTAGACTGTGTATGAAAAAAAAATCTCTAACATTAAATCCATTTACTGATTTAGAAAGATATGGAAAATGGAAGAGTTGAGTGGTTCGGGGTTGTAGAAAAAAAACTGAGTAGTGATGTTAGGGTGACAATGAGACTCTCGCAAATGTTGGTACAATGAGAAGGGAACAAAGTGAAGGGAAAGAGTGCAGTCATATGCGGAAAAAAAGGTATAGGTATGTTGTTGATATACAGTGGACTAGTGGTAATTATAATTCACTTCGTGGAACCTGTGACCTTAAAGGATAACAAAATATAATGGCCGTCACTATCATGTCATCATCATCATGATGTAGGGGTATGTGCAAAGACATCTTCGTGTCCAATTTCATGAGCACGAACTTGAAAAATTGCCAAGAAAGATCGGATCTTTTCATGACCCATGATTCTAAAAGAAAAAATAACCAAGCGTGGTTAGATCATATACCTGAAATACGCATCACTCACCAGTACCCTCACGAAGATAAAGAATGTCCAGCAAGAGAACGTAACTTTCGGTAACCCGTAAGCTCTAAACAAAATGAAAATGGTCGTTAAAAATGGAAATGGCCATTAAAAATTCCTTTTAAGCATTAGCGGGCTACGTGCACAGACAGCTTTGTGACATACCGTGCGAAACGCTGGCTCGTAGCCAAGTTCTGGCCCACATGATCCACTGCGCATGCAAGTTGCGCTTCAACTCCAAATGAGCAAACAAAAGTAGTTTAGCAAATTTGATTCATGCGATGATGTGGGGTATGTAAATTGTGCCAGATTTCACGTAAACTTGCAAATACGAAAAAAGAAAAAAATCCACCTTATAAAAATGTTTACGTCTATAAAACCGAAGAAATGGTTCCAGTACATGTATCGTGCAAGATATGGAGCTTATGGAAAGGTATCTATATCTATATGCAATGTTTCGTCTCATTTGACTGTGCCTGTATGGAACAGTGGCCCAAACTATGGATGGTTTAGCCTCTGATCCCCATAAAACTGCTAAAAACTCTTGAATATAAAAGGAATGAAAGCTAGTCTGCAACTTGCAAGCCAACTGCCCCAACATAAAGGATTGGTGGAGTACCTCGGCTGTTGCGAAGGGGAAGGAAAAAACTTAATAAAACTTTGTCTCTCTTGGGAAGTCAATTTGACGTAATTGGATAAAATAACCACTACAAATCACGCTCAACCAGCATTTCTGTGTATCTTAACCTTGACATATACAGCCATATATCTTATACGACGTCCTTTTTATCGTGGTGTGGGTTTCCAATCGAGCAGAAATTGCTAAACCTTCATTATCCTGCACCGTGATCCTACTGGTGCTAGATGACGTGTTTAATGGAATGTTATGTCTTTCTTTTCACGCGTCCAGTCTCATGTCCTCACGATCGATAATCTGCAGTTACGGTGTTAGATAGGCGACGATATGAGCGACTCTGAAAGTCCCTTTTCTTTCACAGGTTTTTGGTTAATTTCAGCGAGGCTTCAGAATTCCTAAAACCCTACTACTTGGTGTCATATTTTGCCAGGCAAGTGTTCAACACGGTCGACGAAGATATATGATGAAACTATATGTGGCAGTGCTAACGTTCCTGCTAGCTGATCCTGTGACTATGCAGCGTCTATGGTCAGGTAAGTGGTTGCTAATAACTGTGACTAAGCTTTTCTTACACTCACTTAAGCATCGGCTTATCGTTGTGACAACTGTAGACTTTATTAACAGGCAACCCACTGACAACGAACGTGGAGTTGGGAGTCATGTTAAAAGGAAAAGAAATGCATTAAAACAATGGCAAAAGTGTGTATGGTGTCTCTTGTTTAAGACTGGCTCCACATGAGTGAGTCGGTCACCTGATTGTTTCCATTCGAAATAACCGGAGTTGTACCCATTCTCTCGTATTATACCTTCCGGGAAGAATACACGAAAGCGCACTCGGGATTTATCGTGTTTCATTTTTTCTTGTGGTTATCAGCAAGCATATACATATGTCTTTGTATCCAGCAATTACCTCCAAAGTCAACCTGCGTCGAAGACCCAGCAGTTTAAGGGAGTAATTTACATATGCTTAAAATACAGACCACTACACATCAATCTAACGTAACAGAACAGGGTTAGAAATACACTAATACAGAGACATTGACGCTCAGATGTGGAAGAAACTAAGGGCAGAGCACTGAGTGACGTGCTGGAGGCCACGTCTCAGCCCTCCTGCTCCCTCATCCTCCTCGCTGATGGAAGCATCTTACCCTCCACCATCATAAAGGTGATGTGTGTTAATATTGTGCTGTATGTTAGGTAATACTATTATCATCAGTACTGCTACTACTGTTATAATTATTATCATTAGTGTTATAATTATCATTATTATCATTATTACCTACAGGCATTTGGCATTGTCAATCGGTCAGTAAAGGCATTTCAGTTTAATCACTGGGAGTACATTCTGTACAGCACACACGTTCACGTAAGAGCCCGCTACATCATGGTTACGTCTGGGTCGCTCTGTGCCAGTAATGCCACCGTCACGAGCACACACACCCAACCTAACCTGTGCCAACTTATGGCCCCAAGAAAACAAGCTGTTATCGACAAAAGCCCGTGCTAGGCTCTGCCTTAACGTATCTCTACAATCTATTCTCAGATGGTGAGCCACGAAAGGGCATCTCCCAGAGGGATATCAGTGTTCAACCTTAAGGCAGACTTCTTGGATGCAAACGAAACGCTGGCAGTGGCCTCTCCACTTCTTGAAAAGGTTCGGCAGGTGAGTCGCGCTCATATTAACCTCTGAAGTTCTCACATTGCTAAGTGGATCAATCGAACTCACGTTACTTCTTGTGCTAATGTTCAGATTGGTTGATCGGGTTTTAATCCAAAATGATGCTTTATCTTTATGACGGAAGGGGGGGAAAAAAAACCACCTTAAGTTTGTGCGAATAATCAAGTTGATTAGTTATGGTCAGGTGCGCCTGGCATCCTGGTGTGTGACGATGGTACTAGTGAGCCAACACCAGGCCTTCCTCGTCGCCTTCGCCGAGTCCTCCCTCAAGGGCCGCCTCCTGGTGTGGGCCACCAGGCTGCTGGTAGTCACCAGTGTCACCCTCCCACAGCTCTATACCCTCCTGCCCACCCACTGGACCTTCTCCATGATGAACACCATCTTCCTCAACCTACGGGACACGACACCCAGACTCAGGTAATATGTACGAAGTGAGTGCATTCTTCCTCGGCCTAGGAGGAAGATCTGCCACAACCCACATGTAACAAAGTGTAACAACAAGTCCTTTGAACTGGTGAATACCCGCTGTGCAAATTACAACATTCAACACATACCGATGATTGGCCAATCTTGGAATGAACTAACCAGGTTTTTGTAAGCCTAATTAAAAACTTGCGCTGAGAAAAGAAATAACAACGTCATCAACTGTTGGATAATGACCAATATGAAAAAGGTTTCCAAAATGATGTTCCACGTATGGCCTTACCACCGTCTTTTGTTTTGCTCATGTGAACAATTAAACCATTTCACTCTACTTAGATTCCTATATCTAAATGTTGTAACGTATTAAGCCATTTCTATCCACTTTAATTCTCATACTTAAATGTAACGGGTTCGCTATAATATTTCTTCTTTGTAAAACAGACTTACGTAACCTATATCAAACGAACTAAAATTGCTAAGTGTGAATATAAATTCTATCTACATTCCTACAGGTACAGCTTATACACC
>NC_092239.1:10148319-10228319 GCF_036320965.1 Panulirus ornatus
AGCCTTATTGGCTGGTAACGTAGTAATACACCTCACTGTTTTCAATCCATATGTAAAGATATGTGAAGAAATGACCTAAATTTACCTTACAACAAAACTGACTTGTATGGCCTTATAACAGTCTTCAACATCTGAAGAAGGTGTTTTAAGATATTATTCTGATTGGTTTCTTATAATGCAGTGGCGAGGGACTTTATAATCCTTGTTGTCAGCGGGTCTGAAAGCCTAAACATTTAAACAACCATCAAACAACACGGGCATGCCTAATTACCTCCAACAGTGTGGCTGCTGTAGACTTCAACAAGCCAACGAAAATCATGGGTAACATAGACAGTGAGAACATATATGTTCATAGCACCATCGTGAAATCTTGAACAAGGTGGTGAAGTTTTACTCGAATGGTATCTAATAAGTAAACTCGACGTCCTTAATGACTCTGGCAGTCGATTAGCCTAATGGGCAAATAACTAACCAACCAATTAAACCTCGAAGTGCCATATATAAAGTGTGAGTGCGTGTCTTGAACATCTGCAGGACAATCACGTGCCAAGACCTATCAAAACTTCACTCAATAGCCTCACTGACCTTGGTAGTCTATACATCTAGAGTGCACATACATAACCAAAAACATGTCAGCATTATATAAGTTATCTGGAGGACTGTTAATGACGTTTCCATTATGCAGCAAAACAATAACAGGTTTCCCTAATTGGTTATAATCATCACATAATGGAAAATGTTTATGTTTCGCTCTGTGCGCTTCTATCATCAATTTTCCTATGTGCCTAATAATAACAATAATAACGATGATAATAATGATAATGATAATAAAACAGCAACAAGAGTATGGAGTTGCTTTCCCCTACAAACCCAACGTCAGAAACTTTTAACATTTTGTGTGGAGATCGGGTCTCAGAAGGTGAGTTGCATTTTTCACCTCTGTCATTACAAGAAGCTTCATGCCGCTCTGTCCATGAAATAAAATATATTTCGTACGAAACAAAATATCATAAAGGTTCCTTTACGCCACAGTGAAAGTATTGTACAATACTGAATGACAAACGTTCCACCTAACCCAGTCACGGTAGATAGTACCTCGGTTCTACTTCAAAGAACAGAGCAACTGATTGTTGCATTTTTCCTGTTTCCCGGACTTACGTACTACTAAAATATTTACTTTTAGTGCCACGTGTTTGTTTTCTTTTCTACCGATTCAAGTGTTTGTTGAAATGAGGATGACTAATATTATTTTCATTTTCTTCAATTGAATTCCTGTCTTTTGAGGATGTTAACCAGGCTTCCCATTCACTTTCCAGACTCTTGATAAGAAGACTCTGATCGCTCATGCTTCCCCTTCACTAGTGTTGGTAGGCTTTAGCGAAAGCATTGAACTCCTTCTCCAACGCTTTTTTCATTTTTTTTTTTACTCGCAGACTTTCCTCGTTCTTCACATGGCATGTGTCCACACCGACGACGAGGTTATCCAATGAAGCTCAGTGCAGTGGTGATGATGTTTCATCTGGCTAGTGCTGTGGCCATGCTCCTCCTACACTTCCGTAAGTGACCACTCACCACTGTAGCTACGCGGCTCTCTCACACACTCACGATAATACCAGCTCACCACTGCGACCAAACTTTTCGTACCATCGCGACGGTGAATTTCAGTTTAACTGTTCCTACCCTCAAACTGTTCGTCCACCACAGTGATCAAGCTGTTCTCATACTCGCCTCAAGTTTCCGCTCACCAGTGCAACTAAACTGTCTCTGTACTCGAGCAGTTGCCAGCTTAACACCGTGTCTAGGTTCCTCCTTCATTTCCGTGGGCACGCACTACCCTTACTACAAGCGTTTCTCTTATCACTAAGAATTATCTCCTCAAGTACTCACGTAGGCTCCGTCTTAACACTGTAATACAGTGCTTGATATTACCGGCTTGTGACGAGGTACCAGCTCACTAAACCGCAGGAAAGAAATGCGATTATTCCAAAGACCGACAACTGAAGATGGATACATTTTTTTCAAAATAAGCAATGAGCCAGGATGCTGAGTCAATTTCGTTTATACGAGAATGTTATCCAGAAGTCCTGGAGAAAGCATCACTAGCCTTCTTGAGCTATCTATTTCTCGTATCGTGACAGACTTTTATTTTCTTCAGCATCCAAACTTCATGGATGCGAGTACTTTCTGATTTCTCAAAGAGTCTCCAAATAGAAAACTGTTACGGGCTTTGTTCTTTTGTCATCTTGCACGTTTTCTCTCTGTCTTCTGTACTGTACTCTCTCAGTTCATCTGCCAAGTTACCCAAATTAGTTTTAATTCAGAGTTTATGCAATGTTTTGTGATGGCATCAACTTCAAAATTTAGTTCATACATTCATCTGGTGTTACATTTCTTCTCATAAATTTCTATGGCAGAAGTTATAGCAAGGAAAACTTTTCTTGTTGCGTCTAGTGTCTCATAACCATCTCGTCACTCAGTCTAAACACGCATTAGAAGTCACTGAAATTTGCAACCTTTTTGCTAGTAGGACATTTATTGGTTATAATAAGCAAACGGTAATACATTGATACAATCACTCCTTGCAAGCTTCTCGTGTTGATCTAAACAGCTGACTTATCATGGTATGCGATATTCTCTTTATACCACACCTGCCAGACCAGCGGATGGAAAGAACCTTCAGCCTGTGTGGCTTATTCATTATAAGTCACGAATCCAGTTCTTCGAACCATCATCTCTCTCTATGATACTCACATCTGGACATAAACCTGTGCATACTTCATACGCAGTATCATTATGTCATGTCAAATGTTCCACTTCGTCAGTGCTATATCTTTTTTTCAAAGGCCTCATTTACACAGTCGACCTTCAGTCTGTTGTAAGCACATTTTATGCTTCACTCTCCACTTAGGCGACGCTGATATTTCATGCGATTCCTCAGTGTTACAGAGACTCGATCAAAATCAACTATGGGCGGTAATAGTCTCACAGAACATGTTATGACAGCGGTAAACGGTGAGTGGATGTGATATTTTTCCACTATGAAAGTCTCGACACGAGTGTATCCGGCAACTTCTGAATTCACATCCTTTTCTCCATATGAATTCAAACTTGAATATAATTTTTGTGATAACTGGTCACATCCAAGATGACTTACAACGGAAGCGATGTGATTCACCATGATTACCTAAATGTAATTAGTAATAGCATAAAGTTAATGCAATATGCCGTACTAGCATGTGGTTAAACAATCCTTTCCATTGACAAACACACAGATATAGAGGAGAATGTTGGCGAGGCAGTGAGCGCCGTGTTAGAGGCCACATCTCAGCCCTCCTGCTCCCTCATCCTCCTCACTGACGGTGCCACTTCCCTGTCTCCTATCCTCAAGGTGATGTATACTCTTAATGCATGTTTTCAAACGGTGTGTATACTTCTCTAGCATTTAGGCACCTTTGGCCTGCTGTCATAGCGACTATTAGGTGTCTAGCTCCGGCCTGTGTGGTGAGGCAGTAAGTAAGCCAGCAAGCGCTTTTGTGATTATACGGTGAGACACTTCAACCTAAAGAGGGATGCAGTGAGGACTTGGCACAATTATTCATACAGTTGCCTCAAGGGCATTATCGGCTGTAGTGTAATTCTCGACTGTGTCCAGGGTTACAATTAATAATGTTTGACTGTCTTCTACAACTGTCTGATGTTGATCTAAATTCAGCAGAAGATTAACAATACAAAACGGAATTACTTACATTCGACTCTATTCTTAGACAGTAAAGTGAGATGGATAAACATTATTCTAAGGAGTAATGCGCTCTATTTATCCTTCATAAGCATATTAAGGTTCTAAATTCATCAGGATTAATTTGAAAAATCAAAGAATAGCAGCATAACTGATCACACAAATGACTGTAAACCTGTTCCTTCGTTGTTTGATTAATCTAGTAAATGACTGATATAATCTCTCAGACTGTGAGCAGTGAGGAGCTATCCCTCTGGGGGCTGACAGTGTTCGAGGTGACGGCAGACACCCTGGACGCAAATGAAACGTCGGCAGAACTCACTCGGCTTGTCGGTGAGGCTCGACGGGTAAGTCACTCGCGTAATACCACTCCTGAGGGAAAAGTGGGTTTTCTCATTACTGCAGAGTTTGGTCGGTGGGTCTCGCACACACTACTTTATAAACGACCACGTCATTCATCTTTCGTGGAGAAGATTTAGGTCACACACACTACCTCTCCACTTAGTTAACCCCTCTTTACTTTTCGTTAGTGCTTGCCTGCTAATTTATCACAATATTAATGAAAAATGATGTTCTCTTTTATAATATCGCGGAGAAAGGTAGGTCAATCATACTAATACTATGGCTGGTATGGTTTTCCTACAGCAAATCAGTCAAATCACTCTTACAGTGCGTTAGTGTCCCCAGTTTCCATGCAAATGGTACGAGGTTCGAATCCTTGCTCTTAAGGGGTATCCCCAGTTTCCATGCAAATGGTACGAGGTTCGAATCCTTGCTGTTGAGAGGCATTAGGTGTTCTCACAGTCTTGATGAAATAAACGGTAATCAAAATTGCAAGATCTCGTAACTTTTGTCTCGAAAATGTAGTCTTACAATGGAACAAAATCTTTGTAAACAATAATATGCTTGGTGGCACCTATCATATATTTCTTCTTATATCCGAGGTTTGAAAGCCTCTTGATTTAATTCTACAGATGTTGGGTTTATGAAAAAGGGAAGAGTGTCTGCTGACGCCAAGATGTCATTTTCTGTGAGTTGTCGATTTCTGGAATCAAAGATTATGATCAGCTAACGTTCATATAACCCAAAGTGTTAAAACTATAAAGTGATTTGCCCTTTTCGCAAAAAAACTCCCGTTTACCAATTTGATGAAAGTTAGTGGGTCTTACACTAAAGTCAAGGCGGGAAAATTTACTCTCACGTAATTGTAACTGATTGCTATGTTCAGGTGCGGCTGGGGTCGTGGTGCGTGAAGGTGGTGGTAGTGAGCCACGACCCGGCCTTCCTCTCCTCCTTCGCCAAGTCCTCCCTCAAGGGCCGCCTCCTGGTGTGGGCCACCAGGCTGCTGGTGGTCACCAGTCTCACCCTCCCACAGCTCCATACCCTCCTGCCCGCCCACTGGACCTTCTCCATGATGAACACCATCTTCCTCAACCTAGAGAACACGGCACCGAACCTCAGGTATACATAGAAGGCGAACGATGAGGATATAAGAAGTAGCTCGCCTGTATGAACTGTATTTATGTTGACAAGTGAAGCTTAAATCTTCTCAGACAAATGTGTACTTCAACAAAAAGTTTCTGAACCATTCTCGGGCATTATCGAAGACGAAGAGATTTCTGACAAGGCTTATTATGATCTATATCGTCAGAAAACATTCAAAATGAATACGAGATGAGGTCGAGAGTTGGCCCATAAGAGAGTTAGTTAAATAGAGATATGTGTACGTACACCTAACAAAGAAGAAAAAAATTATCCTTACAATATTGTGTTAAACAATATGACACAACGGTCGAGGGATTTTGAAAAATCTTCTAGGTTCTGGCCTCACATCAGTAGCCTCGCTTTCCTGATATGTTTTTCTCAATATGCTTAAAATCAAGTATATGATGTGAATATACTGCCTTAAAACAGTATGCTCTATAGAGAAGAGCCACCATAATCCTAAAGAAATGCATCTCGTATTCAACGCTTATCAACCCTACCGAGACATGTAAAGAAATACCAATCAAATTACTGTTACAAAATAATTTGTTTAGTACTTGTCTGTTGCCGCTTTAACCACTTAACTTGAGGAGAGAATGTGAATTTTGGATCATTAAATTTCAGATATGAATAAGACTGCTCATCGTATCTCTTTACTCTCCTTGAAGTTTCAGGATGTACACCCACCTGCCGTATAGCTCAGACGGAGCCCAAGTGGTGAAGGTTGCTGTTTGGTCACTACAGCGAGGCATTATTTTCCTCGATGGTCTCTCTCTTTTCCCCGAGAAGTTCTTGAAGTATGTGAATGTCTTGCTAAGTTTCCCTAGTCTAGAATTCCTCACTGGTATATATTAAGAATGATTCTATAAATCAGTGATAGCTTATATTCAAATGCATCTTCATGAACATCACTTAAGAGATTCTGTGTTACGAATCATTGTAAGGAGTAGACAGATTCAAAAAAACCATACTTTGAGTTTTACGACAACCGTCGACAGGCCATTGTGATACAAACTGAAAATATGTTTCCACCATGTTGGAATGGATATTGTCATTGTAAACATCATAAATTACATTTCATCCATAATTGTTATAAGTTATTAGCTTACGTCGTCAGCAGAGAATCGTTTGATTAAAACACAGAGCTTTAGACACTCATCCCTCCGGTAAATTGATCCTTTACGATGGCCAAAACCCTCATGTTAACTGATCCTTTACGATGGCCAAAACCCTCATGTCAACTGATCCCTTACGATGGCCAAAACCCTCATGTCAACTGATCCTTTACGATGGCCAAAACCCTCATGTCAACTGATCCCTTACGATGGCCAAAACCCTCATGTCAATTGATCCTTTACGATGGCCAAAACCTTCATGTCAACTGATCTCTTACGATGGCCAAAACCCTTATGTCAACTGATCCCTTACGATGGCCAAAAATTAATCATTAGCATGCTACGTGTAAGGTTAGAAGCATCCACCTACGAAGATAGAGGTTGTGGGTTTGAGTCTTCACTCACTATTGCATCGGGTGGGTCGTCCTTTGTTCTCCTCGTTGCAAACGGGTAGCTAGTTCATATGCCTAAGAATCGAAGGCAGCCACACCTACTACTTGCTACATTACACTGATATATACAATAAGGAAAGAAACTGATGCTCTCGTGCCACCTATTTACAACACCGAATTACAGGTTCGGGGGGCGAAAATGATAGTCAGACTATGAGGTTGATTTTAATTCTCTTCCTCTTATGATCGATCACAGTTCAATCCTCTTTCTCCACAGCTTCCATGGAGCCACAGTGAATGTCACCATCCTGCCGTGGCCACCATACTGGGATGAGGTGGAGGAGAAGGACCCCGACGGAAACATCGGTACGAAGTACATTGGCAGTGACTACCTAGCGTTCAAGACCACTCACGAACATCTTAACTTTGTCTTTGACGTTATTCCTACGACGTCGTGGGATGAGGTGACGTTTCAAATTCATAAGTTTA
This sequence comes from Panulirus ornatus, assembly GCF_036320965.1. NCBI lineage: Eukaryota > Metazoa > Arthropoda > Malacostraca > Decapoda > Palinuridae > Panulirus > Panulirus ornatus. Next base: position 10,155,537 of record NC_092239.1, read on the forward strand.
ACGCATCTAGGATGTAGTTATGACGCGGTTAGTCAATTCCAGATAAGCAAAAAGGCGTAATGAGATATTACTATATTTCAACCATACCGCAGTGGAAGGACAGGGCAATGCCATAGCTTTTACGGCCGCCGAATCGTAATTCAACAGAATAAATATGAAAAGATGAAAGATATACAGAGAAACTCCTGTTTCCTGATGGGTCCTGAAAAATGGCCCATTATGACATTTCCACGCAAATGCTTTGGTTCCTCCTCAGGTGTTAGACAAGATGATGCAACGAGAATCATTCTTGGTGCCGGTGTACTACATCATTTTCCCGGAGCGAGCGAAGCGGTACGACTTCACCCACATCTACGAATTCAGCCAAGCAACGTTCAGCATGGCCAAGCCTAGCCTGAAGCCTAGCTGGCAGAGCCTCTACTACCCGCTGACCAACGACGTGTGGGCTGCCGTGCTGACGGTACTGCTCCTTATCCCCGCTATCGTTTATATGGTAAGGAAGTTTAGTAAACAAAAGTGTTACGAAACCATTAACTGAATAGCATATGTTCTGAGAAAAAAAAGTATACACGAGTGACTGGGGCTGATGGACAGACTTGCAAAGAGAAAAAAGAGAATGACAAAGTTTTTTTTTGAGATGGTGGTTGCGTGTACCAGAAATCTGATTATAGAGGAGATATGTGTGTTCAGAAGAGGAAAAGGGTGTGTCTTTCTCGATGTCTGAAGATCTATTGTGAGAAACACTTGGAGAAAAAGAGTAAATTGTTTGTGGCATTTATGAATCTTGAAAAAGGGAAAGACAGCAACGAAGAGACCTTGTAGAGGATGCTACGAATCTATAGGTCACATGAACTTTTGCGAAATGGAGTGATCTTTCGTCGAAAAGAACGACATTTGTGCGCTAGTGAGGGAAGCGGATGAGTGGTTCCTAGCGAAGTTTGGTCTGCATCAAGGTTCTTTTTTTCTAAATCGATACTAAAATCCTTCACCAAAAGCCCGCAGTTTAGGAATGTATCATTAGCACAGACAAATGAACATGCAATATCTGTCTATAAACACCATCATACATTCCTATACATATTTGTATACCACTGTGTACTCATGTGTCTTATGTATAGGTATGGGCATAAGATATTTTTTACCCCTGTCTTGTAAGTAATTTAGATAACAATAATCATAATCCATACGCTATAATCTGGCCCAGATAAGTACTCGAGGAAAGGCACGAGATGCAGGAGGGAGAACGTCACTGGGCCCGAGTGTGCTGGAGGTGATGGGGATAGTGGTGGGCCAGAACCTTCCACTGCGGCTCCTCAACAGCAGTTCCAGCCGCCTGCTGGTGGCGGTGTGGCTGGTGTTCTCCTTCGTCATCGGGACGGCCTACCGAAGCAACCTCATCGCCGCCCTCACCCTGCCCAAGTACCCACCTCGACCCGAGACCGTCGAGCAAATGGTCGACACCGTCGATAGGTAAATTCACATCATTTCACTACCGTTAATCACTATTTCCTCGTCGTTAAGACTGAACGTGAGAGAATGGGAAATGCGCTCATAAGCGGACGTTATTGCCGAAAGAAAACGGGAAACGGAGAATGAACGGGATACTGACATGAAAGCATATGTGGATACCTTCTGTACCTGCTTCTTCTGATATAGATGATTTCAATCTCATTCATCAGACAAGAGTTCAACAGCTGTTTCTTTATCCTAGACACTAACTGAAATAAGCAATCGCAAAACGAATGTGGTTTTAGTCTAATTTCATGGATATATAACATGCAGATAATAAGGACGGGTTATAGTGCATACATATCGATGATTTCGATGAAAAAAATATCGAATGAAATGCAAATAATTGATATCTATCATAACCGTTATATACAAAATTTTGAGATATCGCAATGAGCAATGAGCTCTTCACTTTTGCTTTAACAGTCATTGGGAGGGTTTCTGGAAATGTTAATCCAAAAAGCAATAAAGATGCACCATACAATGTTCTTTCACTCACTTCACAAACAACTTTTCTTAGTTTAATGACAAAGGCGACTGTCTAATACTCTCACACTCTCCCCTTTCCTCCCTTGAATGTCTTTATAAACTTCACCACGAAATCCTAAACCACGTCACTTAGAAATTTATGGAATAACCACAGCAGCCTTGATAAATACTTAGATACGTATTTCAGTACCAATTTAGCTTACCAGAAGCGAAGCATAGAAGCTGATGCAATCCTCCTTGATCTTTAAATCCTTCCTGACGTTAGTATCATCCGCAAAGATATTCAGGTACGATTTCAGTCCTTCTGTCACGTCATGTACATAGACGAAGAAGAGGATCTGATCCCAGGACTAAGTCTTGCTCCACGTCACTGATGACCCGAACTAACTCCAAGAAGGCTCCGCTAACATGCGCCCTATCTTCCCTACCAATCAGGTGAATTTTCTACCCATTTAAGAAATTTTCACTCTATGTCTCCCTAAAGATCCAGTTGTTTTACCACCCTAATGTCTGATACAGTATCAAATGCTATTTGACAGTCCGATTAAACAAATGCCACGTACCTTCCTCTTTTGTATAGAGCGATGGTCACTCAAATATGTCTAAGAGGTTTGTGACGTATGACACATCTTTGAATCCATGTTGTATCCCGCTTATTGTCTTAAAAGTTTCTCTTAAAAGGACCTCCGATGTGGTAAAGTGTTAAAGGCTTGTCCATAAATCTTAAAACATAATCGCCGTGTAAATGTTTAAGGCAACAGACATGCTTCTTACACGCACACAGAACATGGGTAACTTGAGCACAAGCGCCTTAAAAAGGTGTTAAAGATTTTTCGGTTGGTGGATGTAACTTTCGTTGACGGACTTCATAACCCTGGTAGTTGATAGGCCCAAAGGCCAAACAGCCAACCAACCAATCAACCAACTTTTAACCTGACCAAAATTTTTCATCAGTAGGATGTTTAATGATACGTAGAATGCCCTGCATCAAACCAAGTTTCTTTGCTTTCCCCCTCACCTTACCAGTGTCACGATGCCACAGTTTGGAGAAGACTGGCTTACATTTTTCGCAGCTTCAGATTCTGAGGTCTACAAGAAACTGGCTAAGCTGATGGTGATTGGTCCTGGAGCAAAGGAAGGGCTACAGATGGCAACGGAACAGAAGTAAGTGCAGACAATCATTTAGAATGTTTGACCTAAATGCCTCTACTCTGGTACGTGTAATTAATAACCAAGTTTCAAGCACATCTCCAAAAGACATACTGAAACGATATTTAGAAGCAAACCCATAAATACTTAAAAGATGTACACCGTACACTGACCTGCTTATAGACTAGTGGAAAAAGAGTATGGAATGCAAATGATAGATCAGGAAAGTAGTCTGATTAGTATATAATGAATGATGAACGGTGAAGGAAGTGGGGGGACAGGATCTAGGAACCGATTCCTGAGCTGAGATCACGAAAGAAGATTCTCAAGTATACCAGCAGCGACCTTCAATCATGGACGATTGAATTAGGTGCCATTTTTCGATGGTTCTTAAAGAAAAAAAAAATCTTTGAATTTTTCTAAGGGAAAAATCTTTGAATTTTTCTAAGAAAAAAATTCATTAGTACCCCTTATTTTCTCAAATTGTAGCTGATGATTTACGTCTCTTGCTAGAATTCCCTGTAAGATTAGCACCTGTGGGGATGTCTGATAAATCATTACAGTGAAATCGAAACGTGTGTAAACAACACCACTTCAAGAGACTTTTAAGTTCTATGACGCAAAGTCTCAGTTAAGATATAACAACTCGAATATGACCACCTGTAAGTATACGGCAACAGATCGAGAATAAAGTCAGAGAATTTCTTTATCTTCTCCTTTCACAGCCTCGAGTGGCTATCTAGGGTTGAGACTTGAACCTCCCCGACATGATCCCAGTGTGGGTAGCAGTTGGGTCTGACATCATGGGCTAACGCTACAAGGCCAAAATAAAATGCTCAAAGATCAGTAGCTAAAATATTAAGGTTTGAGCACCTTAAGACAATCTACTGACTGAAAAGGGTCCATAAGACATTGCATAAGTCCTAAAATATAAGAAAAATGTAAATTGTATAAAACAAAGCAGAATTCCTTACGGGAAATAATCAATTCAATCACATGACCGAGCCCTAATTATCATAACTGCAAAGCAAAAGGGTAAATAGAGAGAAGTGAAAAAAGTTATACAAACACATTACATCTTTAACGTTGATATAAAGAGTAAACTTTTTTCATGCGCGTTCGCCGTTTCCCCGTGTTAGTGATGCAGTGCCAAGAACAGACGGAGAAAGGCCCACATTCGCTCACATCCATTCTCTATCTGTCATGTACAATGCACCAAAACCACAGCTCACCATGTACTGTAACAAAATCAATGAGGGCAAGAGCCAACAATCACAACAATAAGGAGATTACCATAACAAACTGTAACAGGACTAGGAAAAAGGTAGATATTAAGAAAACAATAGCTATCATCCATTCAGTTCATGACGACCTTATCCAACATGGAGATAAAGTGACCATTTGTGGTTCTAATCCAGCAATCACGTCTGCCACAGCACAGCACCAATACATGTTCGACGCTACATGGCCAACATGATCGCCGAGCACTTCACACAAGTGGACGGTACCACACCGCTGTACCTTGCCCAAGAGTCGATCTTCCCTGGACCATCGGGTTGGCCCATCCCTCACGACGCCCCCTACAAACCTCAGCTAGACCGCTGTCTTATATCCATTATTGAGGTAAGGGTTACGGTAGTCTGTATTGATCAACTGCCATGACAGACGTCAAAAAGTGATGCTGAAAGGTGTGAGCATCAGTGGCAGGCTTCAGTAACTTCAGTGTATATCTATCTATCCATCTGGCATTTTTTGTGCTTCGGAACCGCATGTTGCTGAAGCACGATTTCATGTTGTTAAACCTAACTGTCTGACAGTAATGATCAATAGATCGTTATCTACCAGTATCTGTGTGCCTGATGGGAAAAATGCTCCATGGATGTCTCGTTGCTTATGTACATAATAAGGAGGGTATTCCAATACTTGTAAGTGTATAGCCTCTTCTCTATCATGGGCACTGATACCTAAGTTCTTACAACGCATCACAAGCTCTCACAGATGTGGCAGGGCTATTAATCCTAACTGTGATGGAATTTGCATGTACCATGGAAGTGCATACTATTCACACACAAACACACACTCACACACACACACACACACACACACACACACACACACACACACACACACACATATACTAACTTTCATACTTGATTGCTGTTTCCCTGCGTTAGCGAAGTAGCGGCAGGAGCAAATGAAGAAAGGCCGCATCCACTCACATCCATTCTCTACCTGTCGTGTCTAATGCAGCGAAATCATAGCCTCCTGTCCACAGCCAGGCCACACAGACGTTTACAGGGTTTTCCTCAGCCGTTTCACATTTCCTGGTTCATTCAACTGACAGCACGTCAACACCCTGTACACCAATTCGTTCCAATACACTCCATCCCGTGCATGCCTTTCATCCTCCTGCATGCTCAGTCCTATTTCACTTAAAATCTTTTTCACTCCATCCTTACTTCTCCAATTTGGTCTTCTTGTCCCATCCTCTCTATTAATCCCTCCTAACTCATTCTCTTCATATGTCCTAACCATTTCAGTACACCCTCCTCAGCTCTTTCAACCCCACTCTATTACCACGCCTCCTCTCTTACGCTCTTATCACTCACTAGAACAAACCACCTCCCACCAGAAAATACATGTATTCAAACATTCATTTCCATATCAGTTTTCGACTCCAGGGTGGCCTGTATGAGAAGTGGAGCGAGGATGTGTTGAGACAGATCCGTCGGAAAAGCCAAGAGAGGCAGCAGGAATACTTGGCTCAACAGCAGCAGCAGCAGGAGGAGGAGGTGGACAAGAAGAACCAGTCTGGCGGCAGCATCATGGCCCTCACCCTCACACACATGCAGGGACCTCTGATGCTCCTCCTCATAATCTTCGCAGTTGCTGGAATCACTTTCATTGGAGAGATCCTCGTCTTGAAATACAAGATACCCATTTAGAAGACGCCCACACACACACACACACACACACACACACACACACACACACACACACACACACACACACACACACAAAGACAAGAGAGTTTACAGATAGGAAATCAATAGTATTCACAACGCAGAATTCTGAGCAACGATCATTTCATTCTAACCAATGTCTTACCACGAAAGATGATTAGGCATATCGTTGCGACCCAACATGAGCTATGTAAGCATAACTATGACTTCAGTGCAGGCTCGTATGAACGAGGATTAACTTATCTTTAAAATATAAGTAGTTTTAGATTTCTAACCTTAAATATGTCTTTTATTCAGTCACCATATGGTTCTCGCCTCATAGCTATAGGGGAACTCCCTCATTCATTCTATGAACAGAATCTTTCAGGGTACATGGATGGTCACTTTTCCCTTTATATCTCTTTCTTCGTCTATCTGTTTCACTCCCTCTTGTTACCTTCCGATACACCCATATCCACACAAGAACCACATTCAAATATCATCTGCTATATGGATCCGTCCCACTGAGTAAAGCCACTGCCAGATAAAATAAACGTTTTGATAAGATATCAGGTAGATTATAGCCTCACCATGGTATTCATATACACTCTGGCTCGGTCTTTATGCACTCAATCCTATATTAGAGATGCACGCATCACTTTGAACATATAATGAACATAGAAAATCATCAGCAAAAGAAGTGACCAAAAGATGAATCAGTCACATGTTAAACGACACCTCAAACGACCGTCGCAGATATCACACCAGCCACTTGCTCCTCTCCCCATCATCACACCAGCCACTTGCTCCCCTCCCCGTCAATTATGCCGACCAGTTCTATATCTCACCCCCTGTTGTTCTACAGACTTTCTAAATCTTGTACTTCACCAGGCGAGGGAAGTGTTCATATATTGTAACACACCATAACAGCCACACACATAAGGCATTCAACGCTGTCCAGCCTCAACGAGCAAATGCACTTCACTCAGCTGACAGTATTTATATAATTGACAGTTGGACTTCACGGTGAGAATCTGGACAGTTGAATGATGCAGTGCTGATCATAATAAGATAAAATAGTCTCTTATATAATCCTATCAGCTTCATTAACAATCCCTTCTCTTTTGCATACTCGTTGCATCGTAAGAACAAAAGCATTCACACTATTGTTTAAGTTTGCCCAGGGTTATTGGTCTCTGGAACAGAAGAGAGAGAAAAGATAACCCTATTTTGAAGTGGGCTATATACTTATAAGTTGCCAGGGCTGGAGGGGTGAGGTGTGTGAACAGCAGAGGAGTATGAAGGAAGGGTTAAAGATTATGAAAGATTGGAGCCAACTTGGCGATGCATTTCTTCTGAACTTTATTATAAATTCTGCATAAACCAGTTTTGTTGAAGATTAGGATGTCGACAAGTAGACAAAGCATTGTGGACATGGCAACGTAAGACTTGGTTTAGGGGCTGTAGTGCTAAGATGGCCCTGAGAATCATTGACAGGATCATGGGCTGAATTTTTTTCTTTTGCGAACAACAAGACTGGGCTCACTGTGAGATGCTGTTGCTGTGGCCATGTTCAGGCAAGTGACGAATGTATTTTGGTGGAAAAGATAATCGTAAAATTCATGGCAACGGGGCAGAAAAACCCTCTGTTGCTCAAGTATGAAGGCAAGGGAACTGGTTTTTCGTGAGGGACACATCTACATATTTTCCCATTCTTTTTGTGACCAGATCTCATGTTTTTGCTTGGTCTTGTGGCATGACAAGTTGAATGTGTAATTGGACTGAAGTGATGTATTGAATATTTGTATCTCGCTGGTTTTATGATCTATGATACTCCAGTAAGAAAAGGACGACCCCAAGGAAGATACAGAGCAGGTCAGAATAGAGACTGATCTAGTGATTAAAAGTGGGAAAGATACGAGCAGGAAAGCCATGTCTAAATACATGTTTCAGGTCAAGTCTACTCCGTGTAAAAAGAAGTCAGAAGGCATGAAAAATCGACGAACAGAAGATCGGTGTATGAATGATTTAGGAGAACGTGAACTTGTGTAAGGAAAGTGATATTTGTCTAATCCAGAGTGAAGACAAACATCGACAAGTCGCTACGATAGATCGCAAGTTACACCGACAACATTTGACATCGTACTGACTTGACTTGAAAACTTGAAGTTCTAAGATATCAGATTTGTCCAAATCTCTCTCTCTCTCTCTCTCTCTCTCTCTCTCTCTCTCTCTCTCTCTCTCACACACACACACTACTTTGGCCTGCTGCCTTAGAGCGCCGGGAATGGGTAGGAGCTCCTCCCTCCCCTTTCCCCTAACCCAGAACCAATGACAAAAGGCCGCTATCTAACAAACTGGCATTACCACCAGCACCAGAATTATTCATCTCCGGGTTTGGACAGCCTCCTCCACACATACTACCAAGGAGTTTTGGGATCTGAAGCCTCGTAATTAGAAGGTAACACGACAGAACTATGTATCTTACTTCTACTTTTAACTTTTTTTTTTAACGTTTCACTTAACAGCCTAGTTTAACTTAGAGCAGAAGGAAAATCTAAATGTTCAGTCTTTCCTTGGAATGATCTGTGGCTGTTCACTTAATATACATCATTCATTAGGCTACTGGCTGCAAACCTGGAGTTCGTGGGTTCAACAAAGGTAGTTTATACATCTCAAACGTGTAAAATGTACATATGCTATCTGAAATCAGCTGTTCACCACCCGGGGAATCGAACCCCGGTGAATCAGTGTCCATCATCGTGTCCTTAAGGTAGTTACTGCAGTTCTTGCTAACTGTAGTTACCATTCCGTCAATGACATGAGCGGTAATTGTCAATTAGTGTCCACAATGAAGTGCTACATCGTCTTTCCACAACAGTTGCTGGTCAAACGTTGGACATGGGGGCTCTTGGTAGTCATTCCTTTGCCCATGAATGGCACCTTAGTATTCATAACAGTTGTTACTACTGGGCTGGTTAGATCTAGTCTGCAGCAACTGTCAAAGGGGGGCCATCAAACGTCCACGACCAGCAGCTAAAGCTTAATCCGCTTATACAGCAATCGTTACCAAACAGCCAACGTCCCTTGCAGTCATCGCAATCTATCCTTTCCTTCGCTATCATAATCATCGACTATGAGTGGTCTCAACGGTGGTTATCTGATAACAATTAAGGTTAGTAGCAATCAGATAACCACAGAAATCAGATCTTGCGTCACTTAAGTCACAAAGAAAAGCATTTTCCATAGCGTTAGTAACGGCCCTGTTAGTGTCCATTGCGTTGGTAACGCCCTGTTAGTGTTCATAGCCTTAGTTACGGCCCTGTTAGTGTTCATAGCCTTAGTTACAGCCCTATTAGTGTCGATAACATTAGTTACGGCCCAGTTAGTGTCGATAACATTAGTTACGGCCCTGTTAGTGTCGATAACATTAGTTACGGCCCAGTTAGTGTCGATAACATTAGTTACGGCCCAGTTAGTGTCGATAACATTAGTTACGGCCCTGTTAGTGTCGATAACATTAGTTACGGCCCTGTTAGTGTCGATAACATTAGTTACGGCCCAGTTAGTGTCCATAACATTAGTTACGGCCCTGTTAGTGTCGATAACATTAGTTACGGCCCTGTTAGTGTCGATAACATTAGTTACGGCCCTGTTAGTGTCCATAACATTAGTTACGGCCCAGTTAGTGTCCATAACATTAGTTACGGCCCAGTTAGTGTCCATAACATTAGTTACGGCCCTGTTAGTGTCCATAGCGTTGATTACAGCTCTGTCAGCCATGAGCAAGAAAGAAAGATTAATCAGATAATTGTAGATGGTACAAACTTCTCGACATCTGTCTACATTTCTTATTTGACGCTACATAATACTTTCTACCCTCTTCTCATGAGCATACAAGTTTTCTGTAGTGTTGCTTTTGAACAATATGCGTAGGTAACGCTTTCACAGTCAGAAAGAGAGAGAGAGAGAGAGAGAGAGAGAGAGAGAGAGAGAGAGAGAGAGAGAGAGAGAGAGAGAGAGAGAATGCATAGGTGCTATTTACATAATTACTTTTCATTGTTAACGTTTTCATTGTAAACGTTAGTGTGATAACGTATAACTAAAGACTGATTCTGGTACGAGAACATATACTTGTGTTTTAGTTATGCTGCCGGTACACTGGAAGAGCCTGATATATTTGAACTGAGTGAATGGTCCTTTGATATAAATATTTCATATATATATATATATATATATATATATATATATATATATATATATATATATATATATATATATATATATATATATGAAGGGGTAATCGCATTTCAGTAGATCAAATACTTTAGTTTATCAAAACTTTACAATACGCTACAAGTTTCATGGAAGAAACGCGCCTCATCAGGTGTAAACAATTCTCAAAGTTTCACCCTCTAACACAAGCACACACACCCCTGCTGTACACCCTCTTCCCGCCGCGCCAGAGCAGAAAAACTCGGGCATGGCTGTCATTACCCCCGTCATAAAATGGCCCTCAGCTGGCAGGTTGCACAGGACAAAGGGCCTCACCGTCTCAAGAAACCCCAGCGACACGGAAAACGTGATAATGATATAATTCAACGATTAGGGGGGATGATCCATGCACAAATTACTAGTGATGAGAAAGTCTGGGGGAAGTGACTGACATTTCCCAGCATCAACACCCTCCCTGTAATGTTACGGTGCGTCGTCAGGTCTGATCAACTTTACCTTGGCCGGTCCCACCACACGGGGCGATCAATATCCAACCAGAGAACTCGCCCAGTCATGATACGTTTTCTCTCTGGTGTCAGAGAAGTTGCGAGTGTTTGGCTATGATGACATTATCGAACGTCCGTTTTAAAGAATTTGAAATACGTAATTGCTTGTCAGTGTTCGAACTGTACAGAGAGATTAGCTTTGTTATTGATATTAAGGGATTTCTTCTTATGAGCGAACTGGAACACTTTGTAAATATGAACAGATCATAGGGCTTGAATAAAGTGTCGTCAGTGGTTAAATATACCTTACTTCCACACACTAGGGGTGGCGGTTCGAATCCTGGAAGACACTGATTGAGGAAGTGTGGAAAGGAATAGTGAGATCGGCTTCCACTGGTTGTCATGTTTCCATTCCCTGGCCCAGGCTGATGTCTTTCCTTTCTCCTTTAAATAAACGTGGGTTATGAAAACATACGCTTTCATATCTCACGTAATACTTGACAATACATAATTCTCAGAACTATTTACTGTTAATCATAAATTCTCTTTATCAGTGAGGAGAGAGAAGAAAGATGATTATCCACACATCTATTGCGTGTCGTAATAGGCGAACAAACAGAAGAGGAAACAGAGTGGGTTTGAAACATTCCCTCTCTCTCGTCTTCCTTGCGTTTACGCTTACCTAAAACAGGAAAGAAGAAAGAGGAACCAACCAAGGGTTTCTCTTCAGGGGCTAAGGCTGGAGTGTCTGAAAGCGCGTGGGTACGACTAGGATGAGATAAATGGAGAGATAAATGCCATGTTTGATGACGGAGGGCTGAATGTTTTGGCTCTAAGTGAGACCAAATTGAGGAAGAAGGGGGCAGAATGGTTTGTGAGTGATCGGTACGTAAAGTGCTTCTATTTCTTTATTCTTATGGCGAGAATAAAGAAGAGGGTGACACTCCTGATGAGGGAACGGTGGGACTGTAGTAAATAGTGCAAGGAAGCGAGTTCAAGGCTGATATGGATAACAACGAGAGGTGGATGACAGTCAGCGAATATGCATGCATCTTGTAACGAGAGGAATGTATGAGAAGGGTGTTTCCTGGGAGGAGCTCATTGAGTACTTTGAGAACGCTGATGCAGGGAATCGAATCCTCTTGGTTAGCAGTATGTATGCAAAACGTTGGTGATGCGACAGTTGAAGTTGTAGAGAGTCCTGAGGCATCAGCTGCAATGGAGAGGCTTCTGGATGTGAACGTGCTTGAGAAGGGCAACAGGTGGGATGTCGGGAAGTTTTCGATCATATACTGTTGAATGCGAGTACTGAAAGTTTGTAACGGTTTGGGGGAAAGAGAAATCAAGTACGTGGGGAAGAAGTGGTGAAAGTGAGTGACCTTGGGAAAAACTTTTTGTATAGAGAAACCGAGAGGTTGGATGGAGATTGGTTAAAGGTGAGATTCGTAAACCAATGGAAAGAGGAGTGGACAGTATTTAGAGGAGCAGCGCAAACACATGCGGGCGAGTTGTGTGGTATGCGGAATTAAATTCCAAGTGAAAGCTAAGAGTTTATAGTAGGAATCTGCAAGGAAGGAATGCACATAGTAGGAAATGTATAAGAGAAAGTGGCAGGAGGTCAAGGAGTTGAAAAAAAAGGGCAAATGACAAATAGGTCAAGAGAATATCTGAGAACTTTCTGGAGAAGTAGATAATGTTTTGGAAGGGGGCTGAATAGTGTGAAAAGAAACAGAGGAAAAAATGGAAGCCACAGTGAGTGGAGTAGATAGGGGAAGTGGCAACAAAAAGTTGAATAAGAGATGGAGTATTTTGAGGTACTGTTGAATGTGTTAGATAATAGGATGGCGTAAGTATGTTCAGGACGAGGTGGTATGTTGAATGAAAGATTCACAGTTAGTTTGGTGAAAAGAAAGGAGGTTGAAAAGTACTGCATACGAAGTGTGGCAAAACGACAGGAGTGGATGGGACTGATGTGGTATTTCTAAAGAAAGGGTGTGGCATTTTTAAGGATTACTTGTTCAATCTTTTCAACGTATAAATTGTAATCAAAATCCTGAGGACTATTGCTGTTGCATAAAGGCAAGAAGAACAAAAGTGAATAGTCGAATTACACAGGTATAAATCTGTTGAGTATACCTGATAAGGTATAGGGAGGAGCTGTGATTGAGACGGTTGTGGATGTACTGAACGTCAGAGTGGAGAGGAGAAAGTTGCTTCAGATGTGGTAGAGGATGTGTGGACCATGTGTTTGATGTAGAAGCTTCTTTTATTCTTATATGAAAGTTTCAGGAGAAAAAGAAGTGTCTGTAAGGTGTTTAAGAAGCTGGATGAAGCTTTATGGTAAGACTGACAGAGAGGTCTTGTCGAAGGTCTTACTAATATGTGTGGGAGGAAAGGTACTACAGACAGTGAGGAGCTTTTAACGGGAGGGAAAGGAATGTGTACGAGTAGGAGGGTGAGTGGTTTCAGGTGAAGCTGAGTCTGCCTGAAGGGTGTTTCCTTTAAGTTACCTTTGCTGTTTATAATTTCTTCAGGGTGGGTTTACACTACTTTGTGAAGGGAGGGGGAGGGGATGGGGATGCAGCAGGGGATTTAGTTAGTTGCTAGTAGCAGATGGCAAGCCTCTGGTGGTGAACTCGAAAGAAAAACGCAAGAATTCATTGCATGAGTTCGAGAGTGTGAGTGAATGGAGGAGCTTGAGAGTTAATGTGATTAATAACAACAAAATTAGGTACAGTGAGGGGCAGGATAAGAAAGTCTGAGTGTGCATTTGAATGGACAGAACCAACAGTATATGAAGAACTTAAGGTACCTTGGAGTAGAACTGGCAGTAGATGGAATCAAGGGGTCTGAAGGTGAGTCATTGAGTGGCAGAGGGCGCTAAGGTCCTAGGTGTGGAGAGAGGTCATTATCAGCTGGGGCAAACATGGGTTTGTTTGTTACTATAGTAGTCCCGACGGTGTTGCGTGGATGTGATCCTCACTAAGATATCTCGCTCTCACCTTATCATTTCTTATTCGATCACAACACAATCTGTCCTCAAACGTGTCATATCCAACACATTCTCTCTCTTCCGTACCTTCTTATCTATGGCCCACGCTTCGCATTCGTAGAGCACCGTCGTGAAAACCATGCCATCAAGATCATTACTCGTGGTTCTTATACTCAGCGACATCTCTTTCCACACATTCCTCGATGCACCCAGGACCTTCGCCCCCTTTCCCACCGTATGGTAAACGCAACCTCGCGCTGTTCCCGGCTGCTATGCCAGACAAATAGCCATACACAAACATCTCACACATATTTCTTTACTACTAGGAGATGATGGACAGAACATCTCCACTACTGATGAAAGCTGGTGACATTAAGCATATCCCTGGACCATAAGCGTAGATCTGATTATGGTGCCAAAAGTCCAACGCCTATTCCAAGACAGCAGACTCACATCCAGATCAACTCTCCTACTAACACACGACAGACAACGAGGAAAGGAGGTGAACTAATAGACAAGGACAAACAAAAATACTCAAAGGCAATGACAGTACACTAGAATTAGAATCCATAAGAATGAAACTTCACATTTCTAACATCAACCTAATCTTCCCCCATCCTAACACATGAACTACAATATACTACCAAACTGCAGAACCAGGCCAATTTAACCAACAATTATACCTGCGGAGACCACAACGCACGCCATCCCGCTTGGTTGAAAACACACACCGAGGTGAACTACTTATAAACTAGCTGCATCCTCTCAGTATCCTGAACCTGCTCAACCAGCCAACAAGACTCCGAACCTACCACGTCCAGCAACCATCTTCGTCATGCATTACCTCAACACTGCACACAAGGACCACCTGGAGCAAGGTACAAGAACTGCTCTCTGACCCGTTCTGATGAAGTATCTGAACCACCCAATCCACAAAACTACCAAAGAACCGTACACAAACTGCAGGAAAGCAGACTGGCGAGCCTTCACACAGAACATGGAGACAACTCTCCAAAACCTCATTGCAGATGACCTCCCACCCTTAATTTATGTAGCCTCACACACAACAGGAACATCATTAAACCCAAGAAAATATATCTACCACAGGATGTAAAGTAATCTAACTTATACTTTTCCTCTATGAGCTGTAGACCTCATAAGCCAAAAAAAGGCTAAAGCTCAGACAAAACTATACCCCCATCAACAGGAATTAGAGAAGAAAACCAAACAATACCACCATCAAAATAATCACAGAGAGGCACTCCTTCCTTAACACAGTACACCAAAATTTGCATTATTACCAACTGGTGCAGGTTACACCAAACCCACGCCTACGCGCGCGCGCGCGAGTGTGTGTGTGTGTGTGTGTGTGTGTGTGTGTGTGTGTGTGTGTGTGTGTGTGTGTGTGGACGTCTATGGTGTAGCGGCCACCATGCCAATGTCTTTCACGACGGCTTCAAATTCAAAACACTCTAACTCTAACAATGAGTACCCCAAGAATCAGTTCTATCTCCAACTCTCTTCAATCTCTTCCTATACGACTTTCCAGTACCACAGGCCAAACACAACATGAAAGTTCTCTCATACGCAGACGAGATTGCAATCACTTCACAACACCCCTAACACCCCAGTAGCAACGAAAACACAAAGAAGTACATTACACAACAGGAACAATGGCTCATCCAGAAAAGAATGTATGCATCTCCAAAGAAGTCTTCAGCCACTCTTATAACCCCAGGTCGCCATGAATCCAACTCACATCTACCAGTGAATGGACACACCCTCCCATTGAACAAACCAACCATTCTCGATATCATATACGAGCAATTTCACTTCTACACATAAAAAAAAAAAAAATAAAGACATGAACATGAAAGCAACACACAAACTAAATGCCCTTCAAACACTGACTGACACCAGATTTGGACAAGAAAAAAAGATCTCTTGGTATCGTCTACAAACAATTCATCCGCTCCATTGTAAAGCTTCGCCTCACCAGCCTGGTCTTTCACCATCTCAGGAAGCCAGTGTTCAAAAGCTGCACAGTAGACAAGATGAAACGCTTAGAACAATCTCTGGCTGCATGGCAACAATAACAACCACTTAACACCTACAGAACGAAGAAAAGATTCTCCCAATAAAATCGTACTCCATCGCATGCAGGCACTTAGTTCTTTACAGTAACACTAGACCTCCCATACCCATGCCACTCCATAACTAACTACCAACCCTAAGGTAGAAATAATAAAAAAAAAAAAAAATGCCCGTGTTTCACACTTCAGAGTCCGCTGCTGTGATACGTGATCACTTCTTCAGTGTGCTTATCTATGGTGGGGGGAAGGTGGCGAGAGCGAGTGAGACAGGAAAAGAAAACGGTGAACGGACGCGCTTAGAGAGACTGGAAGAGGAATGGGATAAGGGCAGACTAAACGAAACTCAGGGAAGTGGGTGAGGAATGGAAGGTATTTTTATAAGTAGCGATCACACGTGCGGATGAAGTGAGGTATGCGGGAAGTGGGGTGTGGGCGTTTGGGAGATGGAAGTGAGTAGTAGGATGAAAGAGTGGCACCTGCAGGGAAGGGATGCGATTGGCATATGTACTTGAGGAAGCGGCGGGGTGCAACGAGGGAGGTACGGGGGGCTGAAAAAGAAGGCAAATGGGAGTTAGGGAGATAGAGTATCGGCACTTTAGAGGAATTAGGAAATTGTTATGGACGGAGATGAATAGTGTGAGAACAAGAGAACACGGAGGCACCAGAGATCAAGTTCCATACTCCAGACTCAGGATGTTCCGAGAGAACGAAAAACCACGGGTTTACAAGCAAGGGAGAGGTATAGAGATGGAGCGAGTATTCTTAAGGACTGATGAATGTGTTAGATGACGGGAGGACAGACTTGTACCGGTTGGGACGTGGATGTGTACAGTCACTGTAAATGGCTTGGCAGCAAGATATTCGAACTCATGTAGGCACCAACCCCGTGCAGCCCAGTGCTGACTCATGGTCAGTAACGTTAACCAGTGTACTAAAAAGACCCGTGCCCCGAGTATGTGTGTGTGTGTGTGTGTGTGTGTGTGTGTGTGTGTGTGTGTGAGGAGAGCCTCTCTCATCATTTCAAGAAGTTTGGTTAAAGATACAGGTACCTCAACGCTCGCATAAATTCTAAGAATTAGACTCCGAGCTCTCAAGCATCCGTCAGCCAACCACGATGGCTCTCGGCAGCGTTGATCAACCGGTCTCGAAACTGCATACAAGCTGCATACTCCGGGCCAATCACCTCAAAGCTTTTCTCCCCCCCGCGCAGTAGTTGCCTCTCGGTGCATTCCTGTCGGTACTATAAACCGAAACCTCCTCAAGCAATGGACGCAATACCAGAGGTTCTCGTTCTGAAGAGAGTGTCTGTCTCCATCGACCCTATCGTAAAAAGAAAAAAGTTTATTCTCGTCATTTTTGACTGTGGGCTTTGAGAACGCATGAGAAGCTCCACTCGTCTCTTATGTCCTGCCTTCTCAACTGTGATCACTGTAACCAAGCTTCTATGGTAAACCAGCTCAAGTTTTCAAACTGTTAAGCTTTACGCTAACTTTTGCTGAATATTTGCGTGTGGTTCAACATGCAGTAATGTTTATTCCCAATTACCTTGCTTACATATGATACAGAAAATATTAGGGGACCTAACAAATGCACACCAACTTTGGTAAATGTAACACAGATATCTCAGCAACTATTTTCCGTGCGAATATTAAAACTCATTCACCATTCGTGGTTGTCATAATGCTCTCAGGAGATGATCATAATTTGATGTATTCTATCATGAATATCTGAAAATGCAAATATCTGAGCATGTCACGTGTACGGTTACAGCCATATGCTTATCGTCACCGGCTCGCTTGGTGTTACGGTCGAGATGTTACTGCTGGAGGCAACTTTGACGTCAGCACTGGTCATTGTAGCGGCAGGAAATACACCAGGTGAGTGAAGAAAGTGACAGAGAGAAAAAAAAAAAAATGACTACTTTTCGGAAGAGGTTTTGTACATCCGATGGCTAATGCTCTTTCACTAGATCCCCTCCTGAACCTCTCGCCCTTAGCCTTCACCAACATACTATGTATTTGTCTCTAAACTCTAATTGCATAGCAAGATTTATATCATTTGTTTTGCCCATTCCTTATGTTCTTCGAACCTCCCCCACCTTCCCCCTCTCCTCACCGCCACCATCACCGCACACACATAAACTCACATGACGATGCACACACGCAAGTATGTATTGCACTATATTCGTGTTCACATACCTCCACGTTTGACAGTAACTTCGGTGAAGGTGTCATCCACTGGATAATGTGAGCCTGATGGGAAACGACCATTCTAGACACCTATGCTCATGGACGTGAGACGAAGGATATTCGGTTACTAGTAATGGTATAGTCACCTCTCTCTAATGGGCTCCACAGCCTCGAAGATAACGTCCCCACCTCCCACACAAATGGTATATTATCCTCACCCTCTGCATTCACAGCCTGCTTCACAGGTGTCTGGTGATACTATCATATTTGCTCCTATAATTCTTCTTCACTATCTTATCTTGTTTACCTACACAGAAGTCCAGTTGTACCGTTCATCTTGAAGTGATGTCTTACTCTTTTTTTTTTTTTTTCCAGTCGTTAGTCTAGCAAGTTTACAGTTCTTTAGGATGCCATCCATCCATCTGATCCGTCCAGTCAACCAGGGTAACTTGGCAATGTTATAGTTTTGACATTTTATGCTTTCATATTCGTGCAGCGGTTTTCTTCGTTACAGATGTGACTGGTGAGGGGCAAGTCGGAAACCTCAGTGGGTGGCAGAGCGATGCATTCGCTGCCATAAAGAGCGGAAGCCTCATGCGTTTCAAGTATGTTCAGGTGCCCAACCTGTCTGTATGTATGTTAACTTGTATCTTAGACTCACATATCTTGTCTGTATCGTTACGTCTCCCTCCCAAGTAAGGAGACATTTGTTTTTCTTTTCACTAACAGTGTGACCACGCAATATATCTGACCTACATAGCACGGGGCGAGACAATCCCCCTGAAAAGGGTCATATCGGACGAAATGGAAAAGAGGTCGAAGGCTGATGGCGTCGATGGTGTAGTAAAGATGATATTTGACCCCACCAGTTAAGGATAAGGCCAATTGTGTCGAGGAAATATTGAAGATGTAATGATCATGGCCACTGATCTGATCCGTGAAGATGTAATGACGATGTGGGAATAGAAAAGACGACCAGTGACACCCCCCCCCCCTTTTTTTTTGTGTGTGTGTGTGTGTGTCAGTAATGGTTCTGTTCTGACAGGTTCCCACGGGCTCCACACCTCCTGGTGGCGGCAGAGCCTTGGCCACCCCACGTCTACGTGAACAAGGCCGCTGACGGGTCGGTGAAGGTCACTGGCCCCATGGGTCAACTGCTAGACACCCTCGCTTCCTCAGTCAATTTCACGTAAGTCCTAAAGGGTTCTGCGGTGTTGAGGGCTATGCTACACTCGTCCCTTCAGGCAAGTGTTACAGAAGTTTGGCCATCATTAGCTGTGGTTACGCTAACTGCTTTGTATTTCATCACTTAACATTAACATTCATCACTTTCCAAAGTAAAGACAAATCACTTGTGCAACAGTTCAGAGGGTCAATCATCCCTACGATCATCCTCTCCTGTGGTGGTTCATCATGACAGAAATACTGGTACAAATACTGACGTGTGATGCAATATACTTATACTATATGTAGAATGCGACGTTGCAGGTACAAAATGTTCTTGTGATTCAGGTACAGCCTATAGCAGGATTGTAGTGTGTTGCAGGCTACTCACGCAGCAGATCAAGTGTGTTCTTTAAAATGGTTCATCTCACAGGTACAGCGCGGTGCAGAAGGACGGGTACTGGGGCGCACCATGGCCAAACGGGTCGTGGAACGGCATGATTGGCACTGTGCTTAGGAAGGTGACTCGATTCACAGTTTACTTCCACTCATATGTGAGCCTCACCTGCCATAAGCTTTAACTGTAGGTGTGAACTATATTTTTGGTACATCAAGCTCTCTCGGTGTTTTAATGTGAGCTGCGTGTTCGTGTCCAGGAGGCAGACCTGGGGCTGGGACCATTTGGGATGTCCTACTCGAGGAGCAGGGTGGTTGATTTCACTACTCCGGTCTTCATGGAGATGCTCCACGTCCTGGTGACCCGTCCTTTACCCGAACCCAATCCTATGGGATTTCTGGCGCCATTCTCGTGAGTACTCTGACCTGCCATCCCTCTAGCTTTAGTGTGTACTTTCCTTCCTTGTTCCTACAGTGACCTTCCCTATTACAGCCGTAGTAGCCCTGATGTCTTTTAAGACTCGTCTTCTCTAGTCTCTAACACGACCTCTCCCCCAGCCCCTATGTGATCTGCACCTTCCTAGCTATGAAATTACTTGCCCTTTTCCCCATCCATTTGTATCGCCTACCTTCCTTCAGCCATCAAGGTTTTCTGTCTTTCTTTAGATTTAGATTTACCTGCTGTTTCAAAAAACATCGTTTGCACTTCCTACACTTTTAGCTTTAATATCACCTACCCTTTTTTTTCCCACCCTTGAGCAACTCAGTTCTCCTGACCTCTGATATGACCTACCCTCCTAAATGCCCCGTGCGATATGCCATCCCAAAGAGTAAAAGAGACCCATTCATCTGAGCTCTTATGAGCACCCTACCATTCCATGTGTAACGAAGGAACTAATAAAACATTTCTCAGTCCTAGCATAACTTACCTCAGTCCAGCTGTCATGCACCTTTCCTATCATCCATGTTTGATACCCTAACACAATCCCGGTATACCATCTTATCAGTTGCTATAAAGCGTTCGCCCAGACATGTCACCAAGCCCTGATGTCACTTTCTCTTTTGCCAGCCTCAGCTGACGCCAGTCTCCCCTAAATCCTGAAGTGTGATCTATTTGCTTTTACCAGTTAGAGAGAAACACATCAATACGTAACCACAGTATCACCTGCCGTTCCTCTAAACAAGAGCTACCTCCTCACGCCTAGTCCTAATGTAAGCTAATAATCTTGAGTCGGTGAAAAGTCTTGACCACAGCCAAAGAGCGAGGAATTCTCCCTCAAGCCCCTTTCCCACACTTAGTATAACCTGTTTGGCCTGAAGCAGCGGTACGCCTTACTTCAAAGAGTCCAACAAAAGAAGACTAACCAGGTGGTGATGTGGGCACAGGTGGTACGTGTGGGTGGGGCTGCTGCTAGCGCTGCTGGCAATGTTGGTGACCAGTACTGCGATCGTGCGCATCTTGGGTTTCGGGGGACCAAAATCAGTGACTCGTCACTTCTGGTCTTTCTACAGCATCTCCTTCACACAGTGTAAGTTTAATGTTAGGCACGCTCGTGCTGCATGCGGATTTATCGTCCTGTACACTAGGCATTCAAGCATGGGAAGGTAAGTCTTACAAAGGTGTGGGTACTTTGATGGCTTGTCTGATCCAGGCATTTCACCTTGTTAATCGTCAGTGGCTTGATCTTTGAATTTTCGAGATGGGCAAACTTCTTTCATGGGTCCCACTGTGATCATATATATAACATGATATAATTGATTTCCTATGTTTCAATACTGAAGAACAAAAATGTCGTTTCATAATGACCATCATAAAAAGTTTAGTCGACAATTTTTAGGCATAGAGTCTGATACATGGGCTTCAATCACTCATGGCCCATTATCCTTTTCTTATCCAAGGCAGAGAGACTAAAGTAGTTGTATATATATCGTATTCTCGCATGTGGCTCTGCCATGGCGCTCCGTCCCGTACCTCCATCCACATGCAGTAATAGTTGCAGTGATATATGTCGAGTTCGACCACTTCCAGTCAGTTTCTTACTTCAGCTCTGCCATGGGTGCCGACCTCCGACACACTCCGCCTAGCCTTTTTCACCTGGATGTTCATCGTACTGGTCGTCGTCCGCAGCTACAGGTGATGATGGTGATGTACGTTCATAGTAAGAGTGGCGAATAGTGATGGACGGTGACGTTGGTACAGTGGCGATGTTTGATGTGATCCTGACGATGAAGAGGGCGAAGTTGATGATCTGCGCTGAGATGAACGGAAATGCCTTCGATGATGAACATGGCTGTGATAATGGTTATGATATCTGTGATGATGACTGGATAATGAAGCTTATGATTAATGGTTAGGTTGGTGAATGACAGTGATAGTACCGGCGACTCTTATCATGGTAATGACGTGAGAGTTAGGGGTCCAGTGTGGAGGTAATTGTGACGGTAGCGGTGGTTGGTGTGATGTTTGTATTGGGAGAAATGGTGAGTGCGGAGATACCTGCAGTGGTAATGGAGACTGAAGTCACGAGGGAAGGACCATTAGAATGGTGGCCATTGCTTTTAGTGGTGAATACGTAAGTGTATGGAAATATACAAGAATTTTCATCTTATCGTCGTCGGAAATAAATCATTCCCTGTTGGTCACAATGGAAGTGACATTAGAGTACTGCAGGATAACACAACCTTAAGCATCTATTATAGAATGATTCCTGCACTGGAATTCCGCCCTGACACGCACCTGCTTTGAAGCATGAGTAACCTCTGCTCAAACACACCACTGACCTATGGCCTGATACAAATGACCTCTAACATATCAGTAACCCTAGTGTTGACACAACATTACCCCTCCCTTGACACACCAATGACCTTTGCCACGACTTGCCACAGTCTACAAAGTCTCTGTTCTCTGCCCTGGCACATCACAGACCTCTCCTCCAACACACCGCTGACCTTCACAGGAACCTAGCGTCTACCCTGGTTCACGCCTGACACACTCTTAAACCCTTTCACGCTCAGGTTTTTGACCTCTGCCGTGACGCAACTCTCTCCATTGCCCTGAAAGAAAGAATAAAATAAGCTCTTCTGCCCCGACAGACATATGACCTTTGGTCTAATATGGACCTGACTTTAGAACGGTCAAACTCATGACCTTCACACATGCACATCCTTAACTCCAAGTATTGCATCGTGTTTCACTCCTGACAACCTACTTGCTACACTGTTGACCAACGTAAGTACTTACTATGCAGAGATACTTCGAACCTTCTTCTTCACATACTCCTTCCTTCTGGCGTGATGTCTTTGGCTTCTTACTTCTCACAGCTCGACTTCTAGCTTGACATACCCTTGCCATGTGCTACAACACATTTCTGGTCTCTCTCCTGACATATACTTATTTCCTGACATACCCCTAAACCTTGGAAAGACATATCCATGATCTATCCCCGATATATTTATGACTTCAGCCCCCCACCATACATCTGACTAATATGGTGAATCGAACTTGTACTTCCTAACATCCCGTAATATACAGTGATCCTGACACAGCACTCATGTTCGACAGCGGTGCCCTGACGTCTTTGCTGGCGGTGAAGACGGTGACAGTGAAGTACAACTCACTGAGGGACGTCCTTGACGATCCCAGCCTCACACTGCTCATGGAAGGCTCCACCGCCCTTACCGACCACCTTCAGGTATCTCCTATGTCGCTGCCATCTATGTCGCTGCCATGTCTGCATCATCTATGGGATACCTACTTCCTTTTTTTTTATGTTAGCTGAGACGGCACGGGAGGCTGAGGCTTTAATCATGACTATCTCATTAATGCTATACACAGATATGCATATACCCTAGCCTGAGCCAGGTACCCATTTCATCAACCAAACTCCTAAGGGTGGATGAACAGCTAGGTTGACTGTGGACCGACTGTCGTAACCGGGATTCGAACCTGTGCGCTCGACATGTTTTATTCCTGCCACTGCTCTTGTGAACTGCAAGTGTGTGTGTGTGTGTGTGTGTGTGTGTGTGTGTGTGTGTGTGTGTGTGTGTGTGTGTCCTCCCAGTCCCTAAGAGTTCGACCTGACACACGCCACAAGCTGCTGCTCCTCACAGTTTCACTTCTCGTATAACGAAGCTGTGGATTGTCCTTCTTTTGTCCTTCGTATAGTATTTCCACCGTTAACAACTCAGTCTACATAATCCAGAGAAGATCAATTTCATCCATATTGTATCGTTCTTTTTTTCACTCATCTTGCCGTTCAACCACTACGGGAGAATACATTTTGTTCATTTCATTTTTTTTTTGTAAGACAAACCTTGGGCAGTAGGGAAGTGCTTGACTAGCTAGAGGGTTGGATTCCCGGGTTGGTATGGGGCAAGTAGAAACAATAACTATGAAAAAAAAAGATGGAGTGTAGGAATACATATATATAGGAGTGAGATGGAGGATAGCATGCAAATATTCCAGCCATAGGCGTTCGCACAACGGATAAAACATTCCCTCGCGAGGAAAAGTGTGCCAGCCGGAGCATGACATGACCCTCCTCCTCCTCCGGCAGACGGTGAGGGACGGTGTGTATGCGGAGCTAGCGCGCGCTGCCGATGCCCGGGCGATGTACCTGAGGGCAAGCGAAACTTACGACGCCGCCTATTCCCTCATCCCCGACGGTAATTACGCCATGCTGATCGAGAACGTCGTCTGCAGGAAGATCTACTCTGAGCACTTCAGCAGGACAGGTATGGAAGGGTGCGCTGGGGGAGGAGATGAGAAGGCGCGGTAGAATGAATGAGAGGGTTTTAAGGGGAGAGTGAGTGAGGAGGTCAAAGACGGAGAATGGGAGGGAGAAAGTTAACACCTACATAGGAGAGAGAGAGAGAGAGAGAGAGAGAGAGAGAGAGAGAGAGAGAGAGAGAGAGAGAGAGAGAGAGAGAGAGAGAGAGTATAACATTCTCTCGTCTTACACTAAAAGTGAAGCTGAAACCAGCCATGACCACCATCACCGCGTCTTGCCCTCTCTCCCCCCAGGCCGCTGCAGTTTCTACATGTCCACCGTCAACTTCTGGAGGCTCATCGAGTGTATGATCGTGCAGAAAGGGAGTCCCTTACGCCAGCTGCTCGGCGTCAGGTAAGCTGATACTTGCTCACCTTACACACGTATCACCTTGGAGAACATGGGATGCGTATCCTCCTTGGGTTACGATCTATGATAGTTATCATTTATCAATAATAATGATGGCTGGTTAACCCGTCTAGAATTCAAGAGAGACGTAATATCCTTCCCTTTCAAATATACCTTCTCATCATCTCTCAGTCGGAACCTCGTCGGTACACCGAAAAAAAAAGTACAACATTCAATTGATCTACTTAAAATTTGTTTGTCACACACCCACTCACGCATACAACAAACACACACAGCGAGTGGGACACAACCACTATCAAATGCATACAAACACACATACATGATGACCGACACAAACATACACAAATGGACACGAACAAAACAAAAAAAAAAAACGTAAATAACAGCACACGTAAACACAGTACATCTGGGAAAGACAACGGACAGGAACATTAAGAAGAATCACAAATACGTACGCAGGGTCTCACGCTCACGATACATATGTCACAACGTATCGCCGAGCTGATAAAGAAAAGACACCAGGGTGTGTGTTGCACCAACGGACGGCCACACAATCCTAGCATTGTGACAAATTGACAAATGGCTCCGATGACGTGAATGCTACAGACGAATTTCAGTGCAATCACTTTGATGTGGAAGTACGAAATCATGTCGACTTATGTTGTCTAATCCTTGCAGAATCTTAGTCCTGAAAGTATTCCATTAATGATCTGGTCACTGTGGAATCCTCGTAGGTGGCAATGATATCCTAATTAAAGGAGGGTTCTTATCTTGAGGGAGGGAGACATTCATCACTGAAATGGCAAGATCCTGTTGCTAAAGGTGTGGAATATTAAAGACCTGGTTATTTGCAGGATCCGTGCGATAAGAGAATTTGGGATCTACGAGCGGTGGGAGTTAGACCAAATGCCTAACGTCACCCACTGCATCACAACGCCCAAGAAGATCAAGCGCCATGAACCTTACTCCATGGCTGACCTCTGGGTGAGTGGAGGCTACACTCTGGCTCTAACGTAAACCAAGGCTCCTGGCTGACGTCCCAAGGACTGTTGGATATCCTCTTAGTAGCTGGGGTTACTGATTGACCCATGGGTAAGTAGGTAAACCTAACCAGGGCGAGGGTTGTATAAGCTCACAGCCATACAGGTGGACAAGTTCTAGCTTTATTTGATAACGATCAACGTCTCTCTGGGTAAGTGGCATTGGTTGTCTAACCTGAAGCTGTTCTCCCCTTCTCACACGCCAGTTCATTTCATTGCCTCATGTGTTCAGTTATCTTACTCTCAGCACAAATATCAAGATAATCTGGCTCACTACACATATCTATATGTGGTACACTCGCCAGATGTGTCAAGCTGTGCTATATTCACTACATATGTGTTGTATCACTTTGGGTAGGTCTCTCGAATGCACCAAAGAATCGGGCGTACGTAACAGCTTGTATTCCAACTATTTGATTTTCTGTTTTCCACTAAATGAGTGATCCTTCTGACAAAATTTTTGGTTCTCACAGGCAGTGTTCGTCATCCTTCTCTGCGGCTTCACCCTGGCTACTGCTGTGTTCTGCTGCGAGCTGCTGCTGTCCCCTTTACACCACCTTCACACCCCACACCTCACGACTCAGTGAAGTGAATACAGTTCGTCTATGACTAACGTCTTTCTACCCATATACCTCTTGCGTCATTAGTGTTCCTACATCTCCCCCTTCATACCTGATATGTCATTAATGCACGTAGCCCTTACATGTTCTTCCCTAATAATGCCTAACACACTTCGCTGCTCCGGCTATCATTGACCTCCATCCTGTGCCTCCATGACTCTTACCATAAGCGTAGCAAGACTTCAGCTTCATTCATTAGCCTCACACCTAGGTCCTTGCTAGTACCGATACACCTCACTGCCACGATCTATTTACCTTCATGTCTCAGTAATGCCTCTACAGCTCTCCTCCATGTTTCACTCTCGCACCTCACATTTCAATCCCTTCCCTGCAGTACAGGTTCGTGTTCCATTCTCACACTCAATATTTCACCCGTGTCTTTAAGGCTTTCAGCCATGTTCTACCTTCACACCTCTTACTTTACTCTCGTCTCCACTGCCCACATGCATGCTTACTCCTCACATATAACACCAAATCCTGTCGCTACTACTCACCCTCATGATCTTTTCCAATACCACGGTTGAATAAAACGTAACTTCAACTGTACTGCTGCTGCTGTATTCCACTCACACCTCACACCAGACTCTTGCTTCTGCGCATCATCATAAACTTTTAGATGACGGATCTGACTACAGAAACAATGATCGTCCACTTACAAACATTTCTAAATGTACAAAATGAAGTTGAACTTCGACACAATGTTATCTATATTAACAATGAATAAGGAAACAGTCATACATCATCCTCACATATAAAACCACAACAAAATCTTCATGTTCAAGTTAAACTTCACGTTCATACTTGGTCACTCACAGGCACAATAAAATCTTACCGTTGGCTTCACCTTCACAGATCATCACCTTCCTAATGTCCCTTCCATGTGTTCCTCATGTGCTGATGCCCCATTGCCTTCACATTCCACTCTCATAATTTCCACCTTCATAGTTTAGAGATGTTTTGCATTTATGAGTCACTGAAATGACAGTGTAAAAGACATACATGAGTAGAAAGTAAAGTATCTGTTCAGCTATAATGAAAAAACGTGTTTCTAATTCTCCTTGTGGCTTCTGAAGACACATCTACTAGTGTCCTGGACGGTTCTTTCAAGGTCAAAAGTTAATGTAGCAATCAGAGAGATATCCTGTCTTTTATACCAGACACGCGACCTTTTTGAAATCCCTCTGAAGTAAAGTTATATGCAAAGTTCGTGTTACATCTTCACTAAACTCCAGCAGAATAAGAAAGACAATACCAGGGATACAGAAAGATGAATAGCCTAAAAACATGAACTCCTTTGTTTCTTTGCATTACCCATTCACTTATAATAGGGAAAGCATCTACAGAATTCAACAGTTGCATCGGCTTTTTCTCCGTCAACTACTGCTCTGATGTACCTGCATACAACTATCAGCGAATCTTCCAACCCATATGTTCCCGCTGTCTCACTACAACCCTGTGAAAGCGATGATTGTACTAGCAGAAACTTGCTTCGACGTGGGCCGATGTCGCGCAACACCTGGACTGACTGATGGTATGGCTCCGCATTGAGAGACAAAAATACTGTTCACCAAGGTTCCTCTCCAGGGTTGTGGAGTGACTTATAAACTTATATGAATACAAGTATCCTTTAACTTGACTGTACAGAGGTGCCGTTCATGTATGCGTGTTTATATCAACCTTAATCTGGTGTTATCAAGAAAAAGTTAAAGAAATTAACTGCTTGTGTCTATGTTCACTTTCTGCAATTCATATTCACATGTTACAGATTCTCGTAATGTGACCTGCTGTATCAGTGGTTATTATACGTATCTATTAAACTGTTCTATGTACCTACCACATTTGTGTTGTATATAACCTAAATACTGAAGCATATAAGGAATCTTCTTTTGAGTAGGATGATAACAACAATGTTTTACTTGTAATCTGAAATACTCATGATGAATATAGATTGAACATCTAACTTTCTCCTGTCCATTATCATTCCTTGGGTTATGATTTTAAGTAGTTGATATAGCTTGGGGATCGGTATGTATAAAGGACACTTTTGACTGGTAAGTTGCAAGAACTTTAAATCATACTGATCAACAGTCCTGATAATGACCGAGGAAATCCCATCATATGCATTGTCTATGTTTCATTACATGTACTGAAACACATGAAACAGACGGCCTAACAAGCGTTGGTCACGGGTTCAAAACTTCGAAGCCTAGTGGCAGATCGTTTCGACGTTTCATGCGTTTCAGTACATATCAAGACTTCTCTGTAATTTGGATCGAAGGTGTGTGAAGTGATTCTTAAAGCAAACTGCAGACAGAATCTGTAAAACGAAGTTTGCATTTCATTTGCCCCAAACTTAAGACACAACAAAGTTTGAACACGATAAAGAGTCCTTAAAGAAACTGATATCATAGATAGCCAGGGAACATCTAAAAACAGAAGAATAACGCATTTAAGCATTTTGTGACTGGGACCAAATACTAGAGTCTCTACATGACTTTCGAGGTTGATTGATTAATATGAAATGAGGATATTCATTAATAGTTCAACTGCCGAGAGCTTGGAAATTCTGCTAATGTCCTCACAGCATTTAAAATCTTCAATCAAATAAAAAGGAAAATCTAGTTTGAATTCTGTATCTCTTGCTTTGTTATTATGTCCAAACTCGTTGATTATTACAGTACACGCGTTGACCAAAGGGAGTAAGACAGAGTGAAGGCTATTCAAACCGTTAAGACATGGGCTCAGAACACATCAATTTCATTACATACTAAGATGCACTGGCTTTCGAGGGGCAGAATTCTTTCCAGACTTTCTAAGTTTAGACACGAAGTGGTAACACTTTTGCATGATCGTCAGGACCTCAAACTTAGAAGCGTATCTGACGAAGATTCCTGTCTGTCTTCTGGTACAATTATCTGACATTCTAAAAATGAAATCGGGTAATTTTAGATCTAAAAGATTGTGGTGTCCATCTGATTGAAGCAAACAAGATAATGCCATTTGAACAACATATTCCATTTCTAGATCTCCTTTTTTTCAGACAGGAAACCTTTTATACAATGCAAAAGTTTATGAAGAAACATGGGCCACATGCATAGTGAGAGTGTATGTGGCCTTGAATCATCTTTAACACCTGAGGAAGGTGTTAAAGATTTTTTTTTCGGTTGGTGGATGTAGCTTACGTTGACGGCCATAATGAAACTGAAAGTTGATAGGCCTAAGCCCAACCAACCTGAAGAAGTACACGTCCAAGTAAAATGCAATGATCATGAGTCATCTGAGAACTATGTCTGTCAGTCTGGGTTCATAATTCCTAAAAATCCAAGGAGAGGAAAAATAGAACCATTGGGCTCTTACTTCATTCACCTCTGAATGTCACCAGCCTTGAAATACGTAATAGATGGAATCCAGCAAAATGATACATTGAAATTAAGGCTGAAAGAAGAAGGTGAATTTTTTTTGCATATTTACTGTAAGATCCAGCACTGCCTACAGAGATGTCGAGGGTGAGAACTACCATCTATCGTCGATATTTTCGACAGCAAACTCGTGAACGAGGTTCTGCAGCTGTAACAGCAATCAAAAACATAACAAACGAACACAAACGATCCTGAGAAGCCGTTTTTATCTTGTTTTGTTTAACTGATATATGACCAAACGATAAGAAACTGGCGTCGTGCAAACAGGGACATTATTTCCAAAGAATTCTTTTGTATTCTTGAAATAATGTAGGTTTGCTTTTTAAAGGCAGAAGATATTATTTTCTAGGTTCAATTAGGAGACTGGCACTACCTCACAGAAACTATATTTTGTTCTGAATAAAGAACAATTCTAATAGTGTGATTTCATGCCCGACATCAAAATCATTTTCTTAATACGTTGTCAAATTCCCATTCAAATCAGGTTCCGCCATTTTATGTCTATCCTATGATCAATTAAGGTTTTTGTTCGTGAGTACTTTTTATGCTACGACTGACGGACTAGAATTAATCAAAGAAGCACATATCATATATCCAGTTAATATTTTGTATATGTCATTAACTTTTTTGTACTCCAAGAAGGAAATAAAATCTATTTTTTTCCAAACAATTAACCACCTTATTTTTTTAGTGAGTATATGTATAGCCCCTATGTATAGTACTATGG
Source organism: Panulirus ornatus (assembly GCF_036320965.1). Lineage (NCBI taxonomy): Eukaryota > Metazoa > Arthropoda > Malacostraca > Decapoda > Palinuridae > Panulirus > Panulirus ornatus. The sequence goes on from NC_092239.1 coordinate 10,186,125, forward strand.
ATCAAAATACATTTTACCGGTATCAAATTGTTGTTCATTTCCTTCACATTCTTACAAATGCCGTCTGTTTTTTTTTCATATAAGAGTATCTATCTTTATACGAAAACAAATGTAGAGGTACCGAGTAGATGATGACAGCCCAAAGGGTACATAGAAACATCTGTATGAACAGCACTGTGTTAGGTGACGGGATGGAAGATGTGGAGTGTTTGGGACGACAGGGTAAACGCAACGACAGAGACACGACGAATCTTTTAGTGAAAAGGAAAGCGGTTGTGAAATGTTGCATAAGAAGTAAAATGGCCATGAAGCTGGACTGGATGGGGCTCTATTCAACATTCTCATGAAAGAGGGTGCACCCGCTGCCCACTTGTAGGTTAATAAGGACTTATATTGTACGGATGGCTCGAAATATGATGCGTGAGGACTAGCAGAACGCAAGTATAGTGCCTCTCTCTCTAAAGTCAAGTAGAAAAAAAAGGACTTTGTTTTTCATCCTTGTGCACGGATACTCGCGTTAGCGAGGTAGTGCCAGGCAAAGTCGTAGATGGGACATTCGTTTGTTCACATCCACCCTTTAGGTGTCATGTTTGATGCATCGACACTAGAGCCCCATTCACAATCCACGGTCAAGCACCACAGAGACGATATGTTCGACAAAAACTCTATAGAGAAATAGAGGGATCTGTATGTGGCACTTACGGATCTAGAGAGAGCGTTTGGTAACACTGACGGAGATGCCGATGGTATGACAAAAATATGGTGTGGATGTAAAGCTATTACATACGGTGATGAATCGACAAGCAGTCGGCAACGGCTTTCCTAATCTAATTTTCAACTCAAACTGCACCAGAAATAAGCACGCTTGGAACCACATTCACCAGGCATGTACGAGTCACTCTTTCTCGTCTGTATTCCGGACGCCATCCTTCTCCACCACATCAGGAACGCAGACGTAGCATATCGCAGAACACCTCATGCTCAAGATGGAGGAATTCTTCTACCGAAAATACAAAATAGTCACTCCTCATCTGTCCAGCACTCTCCACACGCAGAGATACATACAACAGCAATACAACACTTCTTGACCTGCGAGAAACACAACAGCGATACAACACTTTTTGACCTGCGAGACTCCCACAGAAAGAGATCCTAGGGTAAGAGAGTAGTTAGCTATACAACATGTAATACGGCTCAGTGCGTGAATTATGAGGGGGTAAATCAGTAATGACTGGTACAGTACCGACTGGTAGGTGGTGATCATTAAGCTAAAACCTCGATATGTTTAGCAAATATAGCGAACAACAGCTGAATGCTGGTAGCACGATCAATGGCGTCAGTGGTGTGCTTTGTCCTTCTGGCTTATGGGACGTGGTAGGAACTTGTGGCTTTAAGTCACGAATGTTTCCTGAGTGTAGAATTTTGGATCTTTGACTAGCGTAAAGATTTACTAGTACAATAACAATAGAAATATCTTCCACCGAAGAGCACTAACAGTAACATATATATTTTATATATATATATATATATATATATATATATATATATATATATATATATATATATAGAGAGAGAGAGAGAGAGAGAGAGAGAGAGAGAGAGAGAGAGAGTCCATGGCGAAATGAAACACGATAAGTTCCCAAGTGCACTTTCGTTTCATAATCACATCATCGGGGGAGATACAAGAAAGAAATATAACAGTGAGTTGATAAAAAACGAAGAGACGTAGTTAGGACGCCATTTGGTAAACACACAATCTAGCACGTCTTCCTTGAAAGCGTCCTCGAGTTGAACTACAGAGCAACTTTTCCAGGAGATCCTGCTGCTCCAAAACTGCCCAGCTTCCAGTACCGGGAGAACGATGGACTCCCTTTAGAGTGAGAAGTTCTTTGATGAGACTGTACTCCTGTGATCCTAGTCATAACAGCCTCGCCATGGGTGACGACTCTTCACTCGCTGTGTAACCTACAGGAGGCGGAGTCCGGTAACACCTGCGTTACTGGACAGATAGTTAAGTACACTTGAAGTTAAAAACGTCACCTTCGGTAAGGTTACATCATAGTTGATGGACGAGGAAGAGTACAGTTTCGTCGATGAACTCCTCGCTCCAAAGTATGTCCATCATTCCCTGCTCCTGCTGGGGGCGCAGCTTCGAAGCTACAGGAGCTCCCAAAGAACAGCTTATGCTGCAATGATTACAAGAATTTTCAATTATATAATCCGAGGACTTCTTTCCCGAGGATCCTATAACTGCACTCCATACAGAAGCAGAGAAATGAAGGATTCTCTTGGACCAAAATCACCCTCACCGAGACTCGCCAATGGTGTAACATTTTGCGAGCAGAGTCCGGTAACGCGTGCACACACACACACACACACACACACACAGGTTACTGGGGCAACACCAAGATCCTTTTAGTGAGGGAGTTCTAGGATAATTATTATTATCATGATTATTATTATTATCATTATGAACAAATATAGATTCCTGATATTCTAATTTGCAAAGCAAACGTTGAAGATGGATGCTTCCCGCGCAGGCTCTTGTCACTCAACCAACCACAACGCGGGTTTCGGGACCTCCAAATCGCCCACCATCCAATCAACTCGATTTTCTCTCTCCACGGCCACTCACGTAAGATGCCGGCCAATCAGGTTTCAGCTCTCTTGCTTGGTTGCATGTTGGTGCCTTTTTGGCGGCCATAAATACAAACACTTCAGCGACGAGCGTCACTTCTCTCCGGCTAGTGCGTTGAGGTCAGAAGTGTTCAGTATCTTCGTCCCTTCACTGATCTTCTCCATCGGCCCTACACCAGAAGAAGGTACGGTTCAAGTCTCATCTATATTCTGTGGTCAGTTCGAGAGTCTATGTACTGTGTTTTACAGCTGATATTACAACGGCAACCAAGCTCCCGTAGCCAACACATGATTATTTTCCAATTTCTCTGCTGGCCTTTCGTAAGGACGTCATTTCATCTACTTTATATCCTGAAACCAGGCCTGGTTTATGTAATCTTCTTGTAATAACGTGTGATTACAACTTGGATTCAAATCTATAAGCTTGAGGAAGATTGGTTGACCATCAGTATGAAAAAAAAATCATGAAAGGTCTTGTTTCCTATACGTGAATGCAAAAATATATAGCTCAATTTCTCATTAATGAGATAAATCAGGCAATGATTTTCCTTTTACGTAAAAAGTTCGAAAAAAACATTTATATCATAAGAACATAAGGAATATTCTTGATATCTTTGTCATTTGTTGCATCCCTGAGAGAGAGAGAGAGAGAGAGAGAGAGAGAGAGAGAGAGAGAGAGAGAGAGAGAGAGAGAGTATCTACGACGAAATATTTGCCGGTATTGGTAAGGAACAGAGTAAACAATCCATATGTATATATAGAGCACAATGGCACCAGTATCCAGTAGACAACATTGACAAGGAACTTGTATGTGTGTGTCTGTGTGTCTGCTTGTATCTCTGTGATCTTTATATGCGTGTTCTTTCCCATTCATCGTGAATACACTTGCATTCTCCTGTTCCTCTTCTGACTTTTGGATAACTTCTTACTTCCCTGTGGCACTCCATTTCATACAGGCGTGTGTGTGTATATGTGTGTATGTGTGAGTATGCTGTGTATTAGCTGTTTGTGTTTATTCACCCTTTTCTTCTTACGTCTTTGTATTTTGTGCTGAAATTCGTTTGGTTGTGGCTATGTGTGAGCAAGTGTTAGCACTACGGCTCCTTAAGACAACACATTCTTGAAACAGATTTGCGGCAGTGAGTACGAAAGCTAAACAATGAGAGCCAGTGTAGTGATGGTAATGCTCCTGCTGGCAGAATCTGCAGCCAAATCACCCTTAAACTCAGGTAAGTACTTTTACCTTTCTGTGTCAGAAAGTTGCTTCCACTCACGAAGTTGTCCAATCACTTCCATGGCTTAGAGTCTCCCTTATTCCACTAAGTGCCCGCTCACTGGTACTACACTCATGTAAGCAGCTTATGTCTATGGCAAAAAACTTCAACACTCGCGGATAAAACTATTCACCACAGTATCTAAGGTCATCTTACAGTAATACATATGACTTCCTTTCATATCTCGAGTAAATCATATAATGCAAACCCATATATATATATATATATATATATATATATATATATATATATATATATATATATATATATATATCGGTGGTCAATTACACCCAGTGTGAGGACGAAAATTGGACCGAAACAGTTTTCGAACACGTATCTTTATACATTTGTACATGTCTACGTATGCGAATGAATGTATACTCCTACATCCAGCATAATTTGAATACGCAGGTAAAGAAAAGGACGCTGGTGGCCTTGTGGTGGGTGCTGTGCTGGAGGCCATGTCAGAACCGTCTTGCTCCCTCATTCTCTTCACAGATAGCAGGATTTCATCATCCACCGTCCTCAAGGTAATGTACGCTCCAGCATTGCGTCCAGGTTGCTGTATGTCCTTTCTTATCGTCCACATGATGTATGGTATTATTTGGTTTCCAGGTACCATACGTTCTGGTATTTTCCTTTCGCGTCTAGATGCTCTGCAGTCCTATGTTGTGTACTGTGGTCCTGTGTGTTGTCCTGGGGTCCTGTGTCGTGTCCTGGTGCTGCTGGCATTCTTTTTGGATCGTCAAGTTTATCACATGCTTCTGTTTAGTATCTAGGTTCTGAAAGCTGTAGTGAAACATACAGGTGTTGTATATCATTATGTAGCAAGCAGATGGTGCATGCACTCGTGCTTTAAGATTTTTCATTACGTCGGCGAGCTAGCTGTAGGTATGTGCTTATGTAGTTACTTGCGTAGCTGCGTACCCTTATGTGTATCATCCAGGTGTTACATGTATCGTTTTAGCAAAATTCTCGTCCGCTGGTTCACAGTGGAAGTAAGGGACACTTGATAAATAGGAGATCGCACGCCCAAGACTTTGTTAAGGAAACTTTGAAAATATGTTCATTCTGTAACTTCATGATACATCGGATCCGTGTGTGTGTTAACTAATTATCAAGTGTTACTCCAGGAAGCGTCGAGAAAAAGCAATGCGCCCATTTCAAAACCGTGTAACTTGTACTGATGTCCTAGAAACAGGACGCTTTGCAACAAATATTACGACTTTGCGACTAAGACTTACTATTTCTCCATTCATCAAGAAATACTTTCCGGGTTAAAGTCATCTTGTTTCACAAATTACACTAAAATATATGTATGAAGAAATTGCATAATTATTTATCTTATATTTTTTTTATTTTGCTTTGTCGCTGTCTCCCGCGTTAGCGAGGTAGCGCAAGGAAACAGACGAAAGAATGGATGAAAATTGTTAACGGGATTTTATAATAGAAAGATGGTTCGATAGCAATCAGTCCCTTTTTTCTCAGCTGAAACTGTTTGTTTCTCCAAATATTTTTCTAACTCTTGTCCTAGGCTGTGAGCAGCGAGGGGTCATCACCTCGGGGTGTGACGGTGATGGAGGTGACGGCAGCGGACGGTCAGGACGCTAACGTGACGCTGGCGATGCTCTCCCACCTGGTCGACCTGGCTAGACGGGTAGGTTACACTTACACTCATGTTAAGGAGGGTACGTTACTCTCATGCTAAACATGAGGTGCGTAGGTCACTTTCATATTACTGCTGACTCGATTGTGTCACTCTTGCGTATCTGCTGATGTGGATAGACCCGCCTCATATTAATTATGAGGTTGGTGCACCACTCACATTTACTAATGAGGCGGATTGGTCACTCATATCACTGATTAAGTAGGACCACTCATATCACTACTCAGACCAGTTGGTCACTCAAATTGCTGTTGAAGGTGATCATTTACTCTCAATACATCTGAGATGAGTCAGCCACGCTCTCATCAATGTCACTTTCGCGTTTACGATGAGTGCTGGTCACTCGCATATTCCTGCTGAGGAAGGGTAAGTCATTCTCCTTTTAGTATTGAGACAGGTAAGCTGCTCTCATTTTGTAGCATATTTAGGACCACGCTTACGTTAATGCTTTGGACGGTAGCTAAGGTTTTCTGCTTCTAAGAGGGACAGGTTACTCTCATATTTACAGGGGAGCTGGTGGCAGTGTTTCTGAGGCGGATATGCCACTCGAAGGCTAGTTAAGATGTTTATGTTCAGGTGCGACTGGGGTCGTGGTGCGTGAGGGTGGTGGTAGTGAGCCACGACCCAGCCTTCCTCTCCTCCTTCGCCGAGTCCTCTCTCAAGGGCCGCCTCCTGGTGTGGGCCACCAGGCTGCTGGTAGTCACCAGTCTCACCCTCCCACAGCTCTACGCCCTCCTGCCCGCCCACTGGACCTTCTCCATGATGAACACCATCTTCCTCAACTTGGAGGATACATCATCATCTACCCCAAGGTAATATGAACAGTGGGTGTCATCCCAACCTTAAAATGAACGTTACCCAACACAGTGTAATATACACAATGGAGGTAAGCTAGCCCAACTGAGCAGACGACGCTACCCATCCTTAGGTTAGGTTCACACTGGAGGTGCAACACCCAACCTACGGTAATCGGTACTGTGAACGTCAGTGTGTTTGATAAGGGGCAGACACTACGCAACCTTAAATTACAGAGTAATCCAAACAGCAACAGACCACTGGGTTCCTTCGAGGCTATTTGGAACGGTGGAAAATATCAGACGTTCACAGATCAGTGTGGTGAAAGTAGCATGGTATACTAATCTGTGAGTTTCTGATATCTTCCTCGAAGGGCGCTCACACTCTAAGAGAACGCGGTCTTACCCAGTTTCTGGCAGGGAATATTCAAACCAATACGATTAGTCTGAAAATATACACCCGTACCTTCCTAGATGCAGGTTTAATAACTTGATTTTTTTTCCCTAAAGACTTGCACGAATTGCATATCTAAAGTACTAACTTCTCACTAGCAATTAATCGAATATATTGGAATGGCTACCACCATTTGAAAACAGGATAACATTTCACAGAAATCGAGAGAATGAATGATAAGGGCCAAGAGGCATAGTCTTTTGGAGTGAAAATATATATATTCTAGCACAAAAAATGGGATTTCAAGATTAAATATTGAATCTTTGTAAAGGTGGTTTGTAATTTCACCGCCTGTAGGATATCAGGCAAAGCTATGGTAGGGTGATTCAAAGAACCAACAGTAGAGTGACGTAGTTGAAAATTTTTTTAAGGGTGTCTCATAACAGAAAGAAAATACTGAAGCTAATTATTCATTTGGTTGGTTAGAAACAGGACACAAATTATGAATGGGATTACCAAAATAGGTGATTCTAGCTAATTTATCCAGCTAAGAACGAGTAATCTTTGGTCACAATATACCCCATACGTTCTAATTTTAACAACCTTTTATTTACATAGTATAACAATAGCTTCTGGCCTCTGAACAGCAGACGTGAAGCTTTCAGTGAGCTACGTCTTGTATGAATGATTTTGTCGATGAAACTCAAAGTTTACTGATGATATCCTTACTTTTTTCATTTGACTTTAAAATATCTGACTGGTATAATGCAGTTTGGCGTCGGTAATGTCTCGCCCCGTTATTCATCCCACGGATGACTGTAACCTCTTGTGTGCAGCAATACTCTCAGCAGAGTGAGTAAAAAGAAAACTTAATTTTTCCTGAAGGTACAGACTACACAACTACCTGCCATACAGCCCAGACGGAGGAGGCCAGGTGGTGAGAGCTGCGTTCTGGTCAACAGCCAAAGGCATCACACACCTCAACGGCCGCTCGCTTTTCCCCCAGAAATTCTCGGAGTACGTAGTCTCGAAATGCTTTACTAATGACAATACATCATTTAAGATCAGTCAAACAACTATCAATATTCATTGAATGGTACTAAAGCAGCAGTGAATTAACGTCTCCTAAGTGGCCATACATTGCGGTGGCTCTGAATCTTATTTCATATTGAGCAGATCTCAATGATTCACCTGTGGGTTACAGGTTTAATGTAGTAATCCATCCTGATGATTAGCGAGAAACGGTGATGATAAACAGACTGTTCAGTAATCGTACAATGATTCAAACCTAAATTGAGAGCTGTACGTCAAATGCATAACATTGTTAACCCATATGTCCTTCATGATACCTGATGATTCACACTCAATTCATAATTCAATTAGAAATTTTTCCTCAATTTCTTTTCTCTTGTATTTTCTTTTTGCCAATGTCTGCACGATCCTCCTCAGTTTCTACGGCGCCAAAGTAAACATTACCTCCCGCTCATGGCCACCTTACTGGGATGAGGCGGACACCCGTGCCCCTGACGGCACCGTCGTTAAACAGTACTCAGGCAGCGACTACCTCACCCTCAAGACCGTATCTGAAGCTCTCAACTTCACCATCAATGTCGTCCCTACTTCTTCCTGGGCTGAGGTAACTAATCTCGATTTCACAACCTCAGTATTGCTCAGCAGCGTGTGTGGCACGATCAGTCCCTCTCAGCGGTGGTAACGAAACATTCAGTGCAATGTTACCATCAAGAAATGCAGGAGGGGTTTGACGAGATGAGTATACCGTACAAATGCGCCTCTAGATACCAAGGTCTTAGTGTAAGTTTATCCCCGTGGCGACGAGATGAGGCGCCTCCATCACCTTAAACTTCTTTCATATTCAATTCCCAATGGTAAAAAGCTAAACTGCCAAAGAGCTAATAAGGATGAAGAGTAATCTAGTTTCTAGAACTGTTTAATCAAAAACTGAAATGTAGACTTTGAAACAAGGATCAATTATTCTAAACTTCCCCTCGAGAGGTTCAGGAATTTTGCATACAGTCTATTCGAAAAAGCTACGATTCCCATTACCTTTGGTATACATCAAGGGTCTCTGACCTATTCTATATTGAAGGACTGTTGCAAAACATGATGACAACGGAGAGAAAACTGTACGACATTCCAGCCCATGTTAACATGAGTGGAATCACTGAATTCACAAATGTATTGTTCTAAAGAACATTATTTCCATGATGCAATAAAGTATTCAGAAGCTTAAGATTTTTTTCCTTCTTCATCATTTTCATCCCGGATACCACTGCAGTATAAATGAGTAACGGATTACTTCACAGCTCAGTCAGAACAGCGTAAGAATCATCTTTAAAAATCACTGTGATCATGGCAGGTGGATCCGTCATAAACGCTTCCATGATTCCTTTCAGTCCATCATACCTTTCTGAGGAAGACAACTATTCTATGCCGCTTTGACAGCATCTTCCATTCTGCCTTTGATATGCGTCTTTAGCAGCCAATGATCCAACCCCACAAACGGAGAACCTCAGTGTCTCAGATATATTGAGATAAGAGACTTAATAATGAACGGGATGGTCAAACATGCACCATTTCTATTGAGATACGAAGCTGCTGTTTTAAGTTCTTCTCTGACAAGGGAAAATGTAGACGAATACATCACGCTGAATCTTTAAACTTGCAAGAATTAGGCAAAGAAAAGAATGTGTTGAAAATTTCTTATAAAGCCGGTGACGAAAACTTCTTTTTTCTTATGAGTATTTGTAACAATTGCCTTAGGATCTACATTCAGTCGGCACTGCGTGAGTCATGGATTAAGTGGCATTCACTTTCGAGTTCCGAGATGAAAATCAGCAAAGTACATTGATGTTGAGGATTAATAAAAAAAAAAAAAGTATCCAACAAAGCAAGTTAGTTCTTGGTCTCCATTAATTTTATGGCCATAAAAGCCAGAGTAATTTCATTAATTTCTCTGCGTATAACCATCATAACATACACTGTTTACATTCACATACACATAATTAAAGCTTCCACGACGGTTATGACGGGACTGAACTAACATCTCAATATTCAGAACATAATCGACTCTTGTTACCTTTAAGACGATACTTGAGACAATGTTACACTCAGCAGAGTTTGGAGCACTCTCGGAGAATACTAACCAGGACTTGGACCTATGTTGGTAATGATGGAGCTTACGTAAAGCATGTTCTCCATAGGTGGTGGAGAAAGTGGAGGAGCGTGTCGCGTTCATGGCCTCGGTGTACCACGGAGCTTTGCCAGATCGCTGGAAGAGATACGACTTCTCCTACATCTACGAAATGAACCACATGTCATTCTGCATGGCTAAGCCAGGCTTGAGAACCCAGTGGCAGAGCCTCTTCTATCCACTAAATAACAAAGTGTGGGCCACCTTACTGGCGGCACTCCTCCTTATGCCAACTCTCTTCATAATGGTAAGATGTTACAGAAATTTTGCGAGGGGAATCTAAACACATGTATGCACAGATGTACAATGCTGGCCCCTCTCGATTAACACGATGCCCATTAACTTACTCTCTTGCAGAGTCATTTCTTTAAAAGATCAATCTCGCCTCACACTCCATATCATCTCCGACAACAGATCTCCAACAAACCCTCTTTCCTTTGTCTTGCGTTCGGGGTCCATGACTCGCATCCAGACAGCACTATACCTTCAAATCATACCCATCACTGCTGTTTGGGACGCTAATCTTTCATTCTACACTTGCATTAACGTACCCATGGTCTTAGCTATCTCTTCTTAACAGAGTTATATATCTATATCGCTCCACTTAGAAACATTCATTTTTGTCCCAACTTGACTTTATACAAGAGCACAGAATACCCCACCTCCAGTGTTTGAGATACAGACATAGGTACACACACACATATATATATATATATATATATATATATATATATATATATATATATATATATATATATAGATAGATAGATAGATAGATAGATAGATAGATAGATAGATGAACAGATAGCAATGACTAAAAATCTAAATCAATCGGTCAGCTTGCCTTCATCTGGTACAAGTGGATAAACCCCAGACGAAGGCAGTGGGAGGAAGGTACTAAAGAGGAAGATGGGACGAGGCTGGTGATGGGAACGGTGGCCCAAGAGGTGATGGGAGTACTGGTCGGCCAGAGCCTGCCACTTCGGCTCCCTGCTACTGTCTCTAGCCGCCTGCTACTGACGCTGTGGATGATGTTTGCTCTCGTCATTGGAGCATCCTACCGTGGCAACCTCATTGCCGCCCTCACACTGCCCAGGTACCCACCTCGACCAGAGGCAGTGGAGCAACTGGTTGCCACAGTCGACAGGTAAAAATGCATATTTTTCCTACGAACATCTTCTTGTATCCAAATATAACCGTCAATGTAAACGAACCAGAAATAGGTGCAAAGTCATAGTTTCGGTACTTGATAGGAAGCTGAATAAAACATATAAGACGAGAGTGATTCCTCTTAGCCCTAGCTAATCCTAACGCAATCGCAGTTGTACCAGAAATAAATTCTGGCCAAAACATTCCCCCCACGTGAAAGCCTGCCTTCCATGTCCTTACCTAACTGGTTTTATCACGACCCAAACCTGGATAGTCTGATCTCTTGCGATGAACATCAGATAGAGAATGTGTTCTTATATCACGTGTAGGATTTAGATTTTGCAGTTTGTCCCAGCGTACTTTCCGAACCCAACAAAAAGAAAGAAAAAATATGCTCTCGTCCAAGAATCGTCAACTACAGCAAACTGAATCAGCAACGTCAGATACGGGGTTTGGCCCAGCCCCTCCAACTTCCTTCTCACCATTTCTTTTCTTGATTACTTGAAAGTGATTCCATCATGATTTTATTTACACTCCCGTTCGAGTATTACAGAGGTACACTGCATATAACAAGGGTAACCCTACTAAAACTATCGAAGGCTTTAACGACCACCATACAGTATGTTACATATTTACCGTAATAAATCCTTCGCAAATCAGCTTCAGATGAGGAAGAAAGAAGTTTTGTTTCCGTGACTTACTTTACATTTCTACACTGTGGAGCACCCTAACGATAACACACACACACACACACACACACACACACACACACACACACACACAAGAACACACATACACACACAAGAACACATACACATATATGAAAACACACATACTTGTACATCAGTCTGAATAACAACGAACGAATGAGGGCATGAGCCAACCGAACAGCAAGGGCTACCTATGATACCATGTAGTGATCTAAATCCTTGTGGAAACATGTTTACAAATCCTTTCAGGATGTGCATCTTTCTTCTTCTTCTCTAGGGTGACGATGTCGTCCTTCGGCGGAGCCTGGATCAAGTACTTCGTAGCTTCAGACTCTGAGGTCTACAGGAAGTTGGCAGTGCTTCTGGAGAGCGGTTACGCCCTCAGGGACGGGCTGCAAATGGCCCTGGAGCAAAAGTGAGTTACGATTTACTCTAGTTTGGTTTGGCTGATATAAAACGTACAGGCATATAAACACAAAACTCATAAGTACACAACGCAAACTCTTAGGATCGTCTGTAATTGAATGGAACAAAATCCTCAAAAGTACATCTTGCCTGAGGATTATTACCAGCTCATAAAGCAAGCATGATGTATGTTCATCAGTTCATACTAATACTATGCTCCCCTACGTTCACGAATGGCTGTTGCTACAGTGTTATTGGGAGTCGGGTGGTGAACGATGAGTATAATAACTTCTAGCTGGCTTGTCCAAACAGAGTGGTCGTTGGAAGAGTGCTTCTAAAGTAGTCAAGTAAAACAGTACCTAAAATTTTGCCGTGGGAATCGAATCTTAAGACGTTCTATCAGTGGACTGAGAGAAACATAAAATAAAAAGATACGTTTTCACGATATACAGATATATCTATTCAGGTCAAACCACAAGAAAACGGGAAATACAAAGTGTCAACCACTTTCGTATAATTACATCATCAAGACTGAGCACTTGTAGAGAGAACTAGTATATAAATACACCAGCCGCCACTGGGTAGGGTCGGGAAATGAACTAAGAAACAGGTGAAGGAATTAGGGCACAGGTCTCCCTCGACAACCTCACCTCTCTCAAGTTACAAACTCAGGTTAACTTTTGTTATGGGAAACATACAATTTTTGCACTTACAAAATTATCAGGTTTATGTAAGTCTCCATTTTGATCGGTACTAATATCTCTACTATGTTTCATAAAAGACGACTCAACAATCATTCTATCTGTTGCCGAGTTACTGTTCGTAATATAAGAAACGCGAATGTAGTAAAAAGGCAAGATGATGTCGGTTGCACAGACAATACAGTCTTTTGTGACATTCACTCGTGACTATGGTGTCCTTTGTGTGCAGATCTGCAGCAGAATAAGACCAGTAATCTATCTTAGAAATACAAAGAAGTTCTACTATTCTCATCTTTCGTATTCACATGTCGCAGCACAGCACAAATGAACGGTCGACGATACATGGCCAACATGATCGCCGAGCACTTTACGCGAGCGGACGGCAGCACCCAGCTGTACCTGGGCCGTGAGCCGGTCATACCTCAACCTTCAGGTTGGCCCATCCCTCACGACGCGCCCTACAAACCCCAGCTGGACCGCTGTCTCATGGCCATTATCGAGGTGGGTAATAACAACGAACTATCTAATATTGGATGTATCACAGCATCGTAGCCTTGGAACTGCTGAAGCTCCTTTAATACAGGTCCTTGAGCAAAAGGTGGACCACTTATATGTATCACGTAAGTAGAATTCGAAACATAAGTTGAAGAATGACTATTCTTTTTCAACTATTGTGGCAAGGCCTTCGCCAACCTCCGTGCAATAAGGTGAAAGGCTGTAACGAGAGAAGAGATGAGAACTAGAAACGTTTCAGATGATATTAAAGAAACAATTCGATGTCACATACACTGGAATTATACTTTATATTGAAGTAGTTTGAATGGAGACGTTGGCTTCACTTGAGAATACTAATGTTTGTAGAGCGAAAAAGTGAAAAGCACTTTTATAAGTGTAGAAGTTCATGTTTTATTTGAATGCTCTGTTTCATGGGCTGAGGATGTGTGAGCGTTCTTTACGCAAGCTGTGTACCCAATCCACCCCAATGAATAGGTTATGGAGGACTGATAATAGACGTGTAGGAAAATTTATTTCTTTGATCATTTCTTATATTTTCCTTATTGGCAATTGTGGAAAAGCGACCTACTTTGTCTTAAACATGAGAGTCTTCAATTGTTCTCAACTGCAATACCGATACGTAAACAGGAAATCGGATGAAATGATTATATCTGTTATCCCTCTAGGGTGGCCTGTACGAAAAGTGGAGCGAGGATATACTGACTCAAACCCGTCAGAGGAGCCAACGGAGGCAGCGGGAGTACGTGGCTCAACAACAGCGGGAACAGCAGCAGGGGATGGTGGAGGGGACAGAGTCTGACAGCAGGATCACGGCCCTCACCCTCATCCACATGCAGGGACCACTCATGCTACTCCTCCTGGGGCTTGCCGTCGCTGGAATCACTTTCACTGGAGAGACGGTCGTAAAACGTCTCCATTAATACATGGGACATGGGACAAACTTCGCCGCGTTGAGAAAGGCAGAAGATTTCGTGAAAGAGATTCTATCACGACCTAGTTTCCGCAGGAGCAAGAAACGTCCAACACCCTCAGCGATATCGGTGGTACCACAATCATCTGCCAATTCATTCTCATCACGGACCAGCGGTGTTCATTAGGGAATTGGCGAGGGCTAATCGGAGCAAGGCACAGGACAAGCTAGGGCCCTTACAACTATTATCAACTACATCACAGATTGGCCCCACTCTCTACCTCCACACGAATTCTTCGGGACCTAAGGCAATCACCCATTCTGTTGACCCCCTACCGATCACACCACCATGCAAGAATTTCATGGGAACGTGGTCCCCAGATCAAGATATTACCTACGTTACCCTTCTCATCCACAAAACTACTTTTGTTCCTTCCATTTTGTCTTGTATCACTTTTTTAATGCAATTTGAATTGGGTAGTCGTTATGTACTCGACACATCTCATGTATTTCAAGAACAGAATGAAAATATAGGACTTTTATTCATTTGTGAATATATTACTCATCAATGACTCATTAATTTTACCGATCATCTGCGTATGAATGACAAAGACTTGTAAGCAATAAACTTACATATATATATTCGAACCTCCTTCGTATCATTTCTCATTCGGTATCTTATCGGTAAAAGGAATTTAGTTAAAGCCTTCCTGAAGCACTTTATATCGTCTGATGACCTGGTTTTACTTGTTCACTTTACCATAGATACGACGTCATACAAAGCTGATTCATTCACCGCTTAGTAACTCGGAGTTTCACTTGAAATCCTATGAATTTCATATGCCCTCCTCCAACGCTGGCAGCTGTACACATCAAAGGGCTACAATGTCCTGACATGCGTTAGTTACACATCAAGTTATGGTATTTAGATATACCGCAGTGACTCAGTGTTGGAATCCGAATCATCATATATATGACAAAAGACTAATAATCGTTGAATGTGATCCTTCATTTCAAAACTCGTGGTTTCTAGCGTCAAAGACAAATTTGCAATAGCGCTGTAATCTGTCGCCATGTCAGGTAATAATTGCGTGATTTCGATATAGTTATACTGTCGAGGCGGTGTCGATATCCTACAGAATAGCCTCCTTCCGGGAGCAGGACGTGTTGATGACCTCCTGACGCCATCCAATGAAGGATGTAGCAATTGTCAACCTTTGACGACGAATGGGTGTGAAAACCTTCTTATTGAGTCATCGAGGAAGAGGACCGGGTGAATTAAAAGTTTCTTTACACAATGAAGTGATCACGGATGAGCTGAGAAGTTTGTTTTGTGTGTGTGTGTATGTGCGTATATGTGTGTGTGTGTGTGTGTGTGTGTGTGTGTGTGTGTGTGTGTGTGTGCGTGTGATTACTATCTGTGAGCGACAG
Organism: Panulirus ornatus; assembly: GCF_036320965.1. Taxonomy (NCBI): domain Eukaryota; kingdom Metazoa; phylum Arthropoda; class Malacostraca; order Decapoda; family Palinuridae; genus Panulirus; species Panulirus ornatus. Next base: position 10,201,923 of record NC_092239.1, read on the forward strand.
GGAGAAAGTTCTACACTCATGTTGCCCCGTGTGTGTGTGTGAGTTCCATTACTGCCAACCCTACGCACGTCAATCAGAACACGGTTACTGTACCACCAATCAATGCTCATTTTTTTTTTTTTGCCAGTTGCAGCTCAGCAGAAATAGATATTCATCACGACTCTGACCAATCAGCATTCAGCTATCCTTCCCCGCCTGTGGTTGCACGTTGGTGTTTTTCAATGGCTCGTACATATATATACAGACATCCTCCCCTGCAGGAGAGACACATCTACATAGTATACTGAAGGTAGAGGTGGCTACCATCTCTATCCCTAACTCCAAGTCCATATCGTAATAAGGTAACTGTACTCTTGTTCTCATCGAGTGATACATCACCTCAGTAGATTTTTAGCTTTTAACCTCCATTGTATTCATGCAAGGGAAGGCCAGATGGACACCAGGAGATTTAATATCTTGTGATGTTCAAGTAAAGGTGAGGAGTGTGGCTGAATCAGGGATGGGAATACGCGGAGAGGATGTGTGTCACATGGAAGAGGTGCATGATGGCATGACTTTCTAAAGACTTGCATGAGATATCTGTGTGTAAATTGCTGTTGTGAAAGGAGGACAAAGTTGCAGGGTTGTGTGGATCCAGATGTCTAAGATTGGTTTGGTAGTGAACTATACGATGGCTAGTGGTTCTGGAGAAGGATTTTCTTGGGATACCAACTCGTAAAGAGGGAAAAGGCATGATGGCTTCAAATACAGTGTGTTGAATGTGTGTGTTTGTGTGTGTGTGTGTGTGTGTGTGTGTGTGTGTGTGTGTGTGTGTGTGTGTGTGTGTGTGTGTGTGTGTGTGTTTTAGGAGATGGCAACACGTTATTCACTTCTCTGTGACTATTATTCTTTCAGTGTCGAGGACAAGTCTAGGTAATGAAGAACAGCTTGGTGCTGATGATGTTCCTCCTGGCTGACGCTGTGTGCAAGATGCCCTTACCCTTAAGTAAGTACCTACTTACCAGCCTGGCCAGACTACTTCACTCACGTAGGAGCTCGCTTACCACTGCGGGCAACTTGACTTATACCTACTTACGTAAATATCCGTTCCCCACCTTGGCCAACTTGCTCCCATACTTCCGTAGATACAAAAGCATTTCTGAGGTCAAGCTGCTCCCATTTACGCGTAATCGCTCGCTCACAATGCCAGCGAAGCTGCTCCTTCAGCCTATTAAGTACATGCCCTCCACTCGCTCAAGTGCTCTTGCACTCAGAAAGAGCTCGCTAACCGAGTTAGCAAACCAGATCCTACATTTCCAGTGCACGATCACCGGTGAAGGCAAGCTGTGCGCTTACGTGATGGTCCACCAACCATATCTTTCTCAATAAATCACGCGATAATAAATGTAAATTCAATCACAAAATAAACGATAATGAAATAAAAATCTAGCCGAGGATTACGTGTTAGTAGAAAAGAGTTCTTCAAAGACATCAAATGCCTGATATATATATATATATATATATATATATATATATATATATATATATATATATATATATATATATATATATATACACACACACTGTATTACCCTTAAGACCAATATTCGATGAAAAAGCCATGATGTTGCCCATAGCCTCTTTCTAAAGGCTCCTGCAGCCCAAGGCTGCGTTTCTTCCAGTAGCAGGGAAATGTAGACACCTTTGGAGTGAGAAATTCTTTGGCAATACTGTAATCCCAATGATACAGCCTTGCCAAAGTTAACCCCTTTGCGGGCGGTGCCCGGTAACACACACGCTAGCGATATAATATATATTACATATATATATATATATATATATATATATATATATATATATATATATATATATATATATATATACGCGTCTACAGACAACACAGTTATGGAAGACGAAACTAGCGGAGCGGTGAGCGCCGTGCTGGAGGCCACGTCTCAGCCCTTCTGCTCCTTCGTCCTCCTCACGGACGGCACCACTTCAGCCTCTACCATCCTGAAGGTGAGGTACTCTCCTGTGTGGTGTCTGCATCATGTTCGCTCTCAATGCACTCCAGACGAGCTCCATCGTTGAATTCAATATTCTATACCGATATGTAGGATCACTGTGCTATATGTGTGTGCGTGTAGGGGATTCAGGTATCATATCCTCGCGTCAATATACTGATTTTGAATCCCCATAGGCAGCTTCTACGCCCTGGACACTACTAAGTGAAATTCAGTTTCTCTAATGTTGTATACAACGATGATCATGTTTACAGTCCTCTCCAACAGTTTCTATTACATTTAACTTTCTTCGCGATTTTCAACGGCTGGACGCCCTCCTACACCTCACTTGTGTTATCCAGCTGCTATACTGCCTTGTGGTGTTCAGATGCTGCTTCCTCTCCTTCACCGTCCAAGTACTGTATGTTCTAGACTCGTAGCCAGGTGTGCCTGTCCTCTCCTCTAGCATCCAAGTAGTGCACGCTCTGGTATGGTATTCCAGTGTCTTCTGCTCTCGTTGAACGACCACGCAGTGCATGCTCCCGTCTAGTAATGAATGATCTCGTCCAACTTCCAGGAGCTTTCTGCTTCCAAGTTGATATTCATGTGTTTCTGAGTCTCATAAAGCACGTTAATGTTCTATGCTCGCAAGCATTATGCACGCCTTCTACGCCCCTGAGTAGTATTTAGGTCCTATTCGCTCTCACCGAATAGCCAGGAAGTGCACGCTTTCATTTGATTTCCGGGAGTGGTATGAAAGTGTGCATTACCAACGTGATGAAAGACGTGGTCGAGAATCCACGTGTTACATGCACACTTGTACTGCATACATGCGTTGCATGTTCATGTGATATGTGCTTCTGTGTAGCAATTAGGGCACTTTACTCTCTTGTGTAGTGTTGCATTTAGTTGCTGTATGAACCTCCATAGCAACCAAGGGATGCATGCTGTCCAGCAGTATCTATGTGCTGTATGATCTGTTTGTATGCATGCTTTTGTGAGGCATCCAAGTGCCATGTGCTCTTGAAAAAGTTACCTATAGCCAGTCGACACCTGAGATTCGAAGTCAAGCACTCACTAGCATTAATACATTTTCTTCCAGTTATAACACTGTTTTCAGATGGCTAAATCTACCAGCAATTCAGTGAGTCTCTTTCGTCTCATAGGCAGTGGGCAGCGAGGGGTCATCTACCAGGGGAATGACAGTAGAAGCGATGATCTTTGACGGTCAGGACGCGAACGTGACGCTGGCGATGCTCTCTCACCTGGTCAGCCAGGCTAGACAGGTAAGTCACTCTCACATTCCTGCGGAGACAAGCATGTCTGTCTGATCGCACTTTACTGCTAAGGTGGGCAGTTTATCTCCAAATTACTCTGAGGCTTACTGCGGATAGGCACCTGCTGCATGACCGTTGTGGCGTTTATATTCTTAATGAAGGGATAGTCCAGCCATATTACTGCTCAAGCAGGTAGGTTGATCTCATAGGGTTAGTGGGAAGAGTATTGCTAAAGAGGGTGGGTCACACTCATTGCCACTAAAGCGAAAATGTCACTTCGCATTAGTCATGAAGATGATAGATCATTCCGAAACGATTATAATGGATAGATCGCTTTCAAACTATTGCTGCTGACAGTGCTAGATGCGCAGCCACTTTTTGTAAAATGGCAACCGGGTTGGCTGGCTGGTTTTCAGGTGCGTCTGAGATCGCCGTGTGCGACGGTGGTGGTGGTGAGCCACGACCCGGCCTTCCTCGCCGACTTCGCCGAGTCCTCCCTCAAGGGCCGCCTCCTGGTGTGGGCCACCAGGCTGCTGGTAGTCACCCGTCTCACCCTCCCACAGCTCCACGCCCTCCTACCCGCCCACTGGACCTTCTCCATGATGAATACCATCTTCCTGAACCTGGAGGAGACGTCACCCAATACAAGGTGATAACCACGAGATGATGCCATTCCGTTTAGCATGAAAAGAAAATTTGCAACTCCTAGCTTTAGGTATTATACACATTTACACATTGACAGCCACCTTACTCATTTCGGAGAGATATCCTAAAACTATTCAATATTATTGAAGGCATTTGGCCAAAGACAATACCGTACTTGAACCATAAGAAAAAGATTCTGACTTCTTGCCAAATTTACAAGGCCCCGTTTCCCGTTATGTATAATGATATCAAACCATGCAGTAAAACAAAAAAATATCAGCTTAAGCGGGATATGAATTATAATTGTTTTACTAGACAAGCTTCTGAAATGTATTTGTCGTGACTTATGCGATAAAGAAAAAAATGATTGGACCCAGAAGTGCACAATATGACCGTCAGTATAACATAACATATCTGTTGCATATTCCTTGAAGGTATAGTGTGTACACGTACCTGCCATACAGCCCAGAGGGAGCACAAGTGGTGAAGGCTGCCATCTGGTCACCGGTGAGAGGCATTGCTCTTCTCACAGGCACCTCACTTTTCCCAGACAAATTTCAAAGGTAACTGTGATATATATCAAAATACCTAAAGTTAAGCAGTTCTGCTCTCAATAATAGGATGAGCAGCTAACAATCAAAAGTATTATTCATTTCTGAGTGCTAAACCATGATAATCTTTAACAAGATTATCACCTTGAGACAGTATTACCGAGAATATCTCATCATATTTCCCACATCGTTCGATATACGCATGACATCTTCGCCAGAGCGAGGCGGTTAAATGACAAGACATATACGAAACAGTTTGATCTTTTCTGATATCAGTTATACAGGAACAGTGCAGTGCTCTACGTGTCACTATGGACCAGTGACAGTGCTTTATCCTAACGGTGAAGTAGGAAAAGGATTTCAGTTCTATAGGTTTTGGTTAACATAAATATATGAACACTGGTGTTCGGGGATATTGGTCCTTTGTAATAATGGATAATCTCACGTTTGATGGATATGTCTAATGCTGGCAAGTCTTTCAATCTCAGCTTCCACGGAGCGACGGTGAATGTGACTACCCAACCATGGCCGCCTTACTGGGTTGAAGAGGAGGAGGAAGCCCCTGATGGCACAACTGTTAAGAAGTACTCCGGCAGTGACTACCTCATCCTGAAGACAATATCCGAAGCCCTCAACTTTACTCCTAGTGTTATCCCTACATCCTCATGGGGTGAGGTAACTAATCTGGATTTCACAGCTGTGTTAATGCTAAAGTAAACAACATGAACAGACCATCTCGGGGGAGTAATACATTAACATGAAGAGCAGCTTTCGAACAAGTAGTTTTGCCTTTGTTCCTGTAACAAAGAGGATTCAGTGTTATTTCAGCTGATTTCCCTTTTGCCGTGACTACGTTATTTCTATGAAGTTCCATGAGTACAGGAGAGTATGAGTGAGAGCCAGGTCTCTCGTAACCCATTCGTGAATACTTGTGTCACCTTTGTCTTCCTCCGCGATTCCAGCCTATGTATCTAAATACCTACAGTTAAGCAGTTCTGCTCTCAATAATAGGATGAATATAGCAACTCTCTTCAACTCTGGGTGAATGAACCTGTATATAGCAGGTTAATCCCTCACTCCTTGGCATACATTGTGTTCCACTCATGTGAATTTTCAGCTTGCAAAATTCTATGCTTTATCAGTCACTATATATCCATCATCATTAACAATGACAACATTATAATCATTCAGAATAGAAGTTACGTGACTGATTAAGATTCCATATCAGGTTTTGTGTCCACGATATTCAAGATGACAAAGTTTTTAATCTGGATAGCCACAGTCATTGAGACAATAAGCTGCCAGATCTATTTCAGCATCAGTCCGGTGTGAAATCAAGCTGAATTCTCCACAGGCAGTGAGGAGAGTGGAGGAGCGAGTGGCTTTTATGACGACGGTGTACCACGTAGCTCTGACGGAGCGCTGGCAGCAGTATGGCTTCACGTACATCTACGAGTTCAACCAGGCATCATTTAGTCTGGCCAAGCCTGGGTTAAAGCCCCGTTGGCAGAGCCTCTACTACCCGTTGACAGGCCAGGTGTGGGCCGGCGTGCTGGTGGGACTGCTCGTAATGCCCATCGTCTTTAGCAAGGTAATATATATATACTGTTGGTAATAACCACATGTAATATACACGAATCATTCTTCAGTTTCTAATATTAACCTTCGTATTTTTTCTCATTCGCCTGAATTTACGGCTCATGACCCCTGTTTTGTATGATCTCGAGAGCTTTTTATTTTGGATTCTGATAGCATCAATAGTGCTACATTCCACAGTCTGTGTGTACTAAATCCCGAATCGGCGAAGGGTTGGCACAAACTATGTTGTCTGCCTTAGCTGTCGTCAGGATCAATGTGTTCACTGTTCTCTCCTTGTGTACTGAATATTCTCATTTAGACTTCTCCTCTTTTCAATCGACACCCTTAAATCATCATTGCATGGCATCTAATTAAATAAATCATGTTTTGATTCTGATGATGTTAAGACAGAATACCTTTAATCCCTCTTGTCATCGAAGGTTAAGAAACCACACCTTGGTACATATGCAGTGTTAAAAGCGGTCTGTGCACTAACTAGGCCATGAAGCTCTTACGCTCTGTGATGTCAGTTGTGGGACATGTTCACTGACGAGTAAGAACTCACGTGTCTCATAGGGATGGAAAAGCATTCTTCGCCCACAGGGAGCAGATGCGACTCTGCTTCCGAGTGGAGAGAAATTTCGAAATTGCAGTTGCCCCATAGAATGGGATTCCAGGGTTGCATGATATATATATATATATATATATATATATATATATATATATATATATATATATATATATATATATATATATATATATTGACACGGTCTTATTGAAAACTATGGACATGAATTAACCACAATGCCATTGCAGATCAGCTCCGCAGGAGAGACGCAAGACACAGACAGCAGATTACCAACTGGGACAGTAACCCTGGAGGTGATGGGGATACTAGTGGGCCAGAACCTACCGCTGAGCCTCCCTAACACCAGTTCCAGCCGCCTGCTGGTGGCGGCCTGGCTGGTGTTCGCCTTCATCATCGGGACGGTCTACCGAGGCAACCTCACCGCTCACCTCACCCTCCCCAAGTATCCACCTCGACCAGAGACCATAGAGGAACTCGTCAACGTCATTGACAGGTACGAACAGGCTACCTACACGAAGAAGTTTCCCACTTGTCCAATGTAACGATGGAACCAGACGAAGAATCGTCAGTAAGGAATGAGAAGTATCGCTTACTAATCAGGGAAAGATAAACGATTGATTCTACCTGCATTAGATAATGTTCGACTACCTATTCTGTCTACTATCATTAACACACTTTATAAGTGAAGAAATTCGTACCACCAGTGGTATAAAATTCACAAAGTATCAACACGTAACACAAGTACACAGATATGTAGACCCTCTTACCAACCATACACATAGAACGTGTGCAGGTTTGCGTTCGGTGTTGAGAATGTGAATCTTAAACGACTAATGGGGCTGATTTTTCACCCCATGAAACATGTAGTGTATTGTAATACAAGTTTTAATAAAGTGAACCATTTGAATTCCCACTAAAGTGTGATTACCCTTTCATATATATATATATATATATATATATATATATATATATATATATATATATATATATATATATATATATATATAATGGAAAATATGACTACCTAAGCAAATTAATACAGCCTTTCTTATAACAAACTTAAGACATAAATCATCGGTGGAATGCTAAATTTATCCCGCACCCTCTGGTGTGGTAGAGGACCTATTTATCATCAGTGAAACCATTTACCGATACTCAAGCTGCTTCTGTGTCGTGCACACTAGGGTGACGATGCCGCCCTACGCGATCGTATGGCGGAACTACTTCGCAACCTCGGAATCGAAGGTCTACCAACGGCTTGCTCAGCTTACTTCCCTCGGCCCATCCTTCATGGAAGGTCTACAGATGGCTACGGAACAAAAGTAAGTTCTCAGAGGTATTCAAACTTAGATATTCTATACACGATACACACCTAGGAACACTGGCGTTTAGTGACTGCTAAATGCCAAGAATCAGGTTCACGATTCGATGACCAAGCGGATGGTCATCAGTTATATACAATACTAGTGATGATGTAAAATGATTACATTCAGCCAGCAGATCAACTGAACACTCTATGGCTCTATACTACTGACTAATGTATTGCCACAGCACAGCAACACTGACCGGTAGACGATACCTGGCTAACATGATCGCTGAGCACTTCACCGAAGCGGACGGCAGCACTCAGCTGTACCTGGGCCGAGAGTCGATCTTCCCTGGACCTTCAGGTTGGCCTATCCCCCACGACGCCCCCTACCAGCCCCAGCTGGACCGCTGTCTCATGGCCATCATTGAGGTGGGTTATAAATCATCCATCTATCCAAAGTAAATTACATGACCAACTACGTCTCTTCGTTGTATATCAGCTGACGGTTATATTTCTTTCTTGTATCTTCCCTGATGACGTGATTATTACACGAAAGTGCACTTGGGAACTATTGAATCTCATGAATGTACTGGAATAGCGGAAATTTAAAATGATTTACTATTTCCATTCCAGTCTGGCTTATATGAAAAGTGGAACGAGGACATATTGCGGCAGAACCGCAGGAGGAGCCAACGTAGGAAGCGCAAGGAACTCTCCCAGCAGCCGGAGCGGAGGAGAGTGGATGAGGTAGAGTCTGGCGGCAGCATCACGGCCCTCACCCTAACACACATGCAAGGGCCCCTCCTACTGCTCCTCCTCGGCCTCGCTCTTACTGGGATCATATTCACTGGAGAGTTATTACTGCAGGTGGCAGGCAGTCCACAAGAACAAAAGACGGTTGCACGCGCCGTAACGAAGGCTCAGGGCGGTACCTTACCTGCATTTGGAAGGCAGGTTTTGTAATGATATTTCACGTGTGATTCCCAGGATACAGTGGAGGATATGGGTATACCTAATATGCTGAGTTACGACGAGGCTAAGCAACAATGTGTCGAAATCTGATAGTAATGAACGAGTGAGATATAAACGAGATATGAGGATAATTTGCGTTTATTTTTTTTCCATACCCAGGTTTAAGCATGTTACTCCTTCCCGATGCAAAGCTGGTGCATAGGTTAGAAACAAGAAAGCAAATACATTCGATGTATATCAGAGTGAAGAGGGGAAAGAAACGTGAATTTGAGCGTGTCGACTTCATTCGCGGTCGTATGAGTATATACAGTGTTTAGATAATAAAGAAAGATGATGGGATATGGAGAGAAGTTTCTGATGCGAATTTAAACGGCTCTAATAGTGTAAGCCGACCCATGCACTATTGTTCCTACATGAAATGACCGTTTTCTATAAAAGTGAACTAATATTTCCTTCGTAAACTCTTTAATCGACAGCCTTTCGTTAGTGCTGATGTCTTGTCGTTAATCGTAATCCACATTATACCGATTTTACCACGATATTTCTTTTTTTAATCTTTTCCCTCCCTCCTCGAAGTAGTAATTAAACTTTTCTTTTGAAATCTCATTAATGGATTCTGCGCGCTCTGATTCTCTTCTGGCACATGAACGCCGGAGAGGGATACAGTCTTCCCAGAGAACCTCAGCAAGGCAATAGAAAACATGATAATGGTATAACTCAGCGGTCTGGAGGGTTGAAATATGCAGAGGTTAGTGGCGTTGAAAAGCCGAGAAGGTGATTGACATTCGGAGCATCCTCTCCCGGGTAATGGTAAGGCCTGTCGACGAGTTGGAGAAAACTTCCTGTGGCTTGGCCAGTCTCCCGAAGGGCGGCGATCAATATATCCCACGGCAGAACTCCCTTCGAGGGAGGTATGATTACCTCGTAGAGTCATCATGGGTGATGGCATTCACTTAGTCACGGTTATCATAGATGATGAGAGAAGATAATCATAAAGTCATCGCATATGTGGAATGTATGAGACTCCCATTTCTGTCGATACTGTGAGGTTATCAAGAGTTATGTGTGTTCATCTACACTGTGAGTGACTCTGCATACGGTATAGAATAGTGACGTCATTGAGGACCCCCACTGAGTTCTTATTACGACCTGTGACGCGAAGATCTCTTTTAAGAATGCTACCCCAATAATGGCCTACGTTCATTTACTGACACTGTATCATTACGGTGAGTACTGAGGCCATCAAGCTTAACTTTAAGTCTGCTGGCACCGCGACGTCAGCTAATGCTTAGGATTCTGTCACTCGGTATTCATCACCGACAGTCATTCCTTTTGTGTACTTTGCGATGGTAGAAGATAACATGCTTCTGCTCTCTATATGATATCGTCAAGAGCCAAGAATGTGTTACGTGTCGCTGATATCTACGAATTTACCAAGTAATGTTATCGGGAGATAAGCTTATTTATGTTATTATATCATGTGGTTAATGGTCGAAGGTATGATTACGTTGTATATGTCCAATTGACAGCCAGGGATGATAGATGATTACGAATGTAAAAGTACATTAATGAAACGTGGCACCACATTTCTGCACGGTTTTTCATCTTCATCATTATGGTTCATCACCAATCACGCATTACTGCAAGAAACAAGACTCTGCAAGTGTGGCAAAACACTTTTTCTTTATCCAGTAGACCAGGTCATTCTGAGGGAGCACGGGAATATAGAAGATTGCACAGGATTGTATAGACAAATGGATAATGACAAAGTCTATAAGGCTGCGCTCATTTGTAAGTTACTATAGCCTCTGGTGTGTTTTCACCGTAGCCACACACTTGAAGTGGCCAAAGAAAGAAAGCCATGAGGAGGTGTCATGGAAATATTAATGTTGAATGATCATCGTGAGCACCTGGAGGTCTGTCTGCTTGAGGATAAATGATGAATTTACAGAGCCATATGTTTTTCCATTAAGCACAATGAATCCTTTGGCTATGGGTTTTCTATAGATAATAAGTTTTCTTTTAAGGTTTATCCTGCGCTGCCAAATATATCCTTATGAAATTCAACGCCTGAATATGCTTTCAATATCATCCAACATTTCGTTTTATAATGATTTCTTTGTAGAAACATAATTAGAAAGAAAATTCATTTCACTTCGATGATAAAAATAATAATCATATCTCGCTTCTGTAATGAAAAACGAATTTCGTCTTTATAAAGAATTCAGATTTCTTCTCTTTCCTCTGTTTAACATGCACATCTCCAACCTATTCATCTCGTATTCTGTGGGATGTCGCCGGTCTCTTCAAGTAACAGTGCGATGGTTAAGTAATGATGAAGACGTCTCGTTCTTTAAGAATGCACTCCATAGCATTATCTTACAGATGTAGGAATTTCATGGTATTACCGTGCAAAGAAATATGCTCTTGGCTTTGATCCATACTCTGCAATCTAAAGAAAAGAAATGAACCTTCTCTGTCAGGAATTCCTAGCCTATCACATACCAGAATGATTATTTATTCTATATGTTAAGATATTCTAAATATCGTCTTTGACTAATTTACTGTTAAACCTGAATCTTTGAAAAACAGTTTAATCTTGATATCCTTGACAACTCTGCGAAATCTAGTCATGATTTTGAGGTTCAATTTGCTGACAGTTCACTTCATATTTCTGTTGGTATAAAACTCATTAACCATATTCATTTCCCAACGGAAAATTCAGGTTGAGGAGAATGGGGACCCAGATACCTACAAGTTATCATCTCAACAGAAAAAAAAAAGTCTTGAAGTGTATTGACTTCAGACAAGATATCTCTGAGGTTCTACCATCTCTGGGAACTTATTTCAGTACACATAATATTTCTGTCCTTTGCCTACTTCTTACTACATTGCTTTTTTGCATCGCCACACTCTGTCCTCTGATATCTCGTCACTCTTAAACAGTCTCGTTCAAGCCTCAGTCCCGTCCGTATCAAGGATTTCTGTGTATCTTCTCCGACACTTTTTAATCTCTATCTTCAAATCAGTCCGGATCTCTTCAGTATAACCCGGGATCAGATAACATGCCAACATTTAACTTGTTTTACCCTCTGGATATTTCAATGTTCCAGGAGCTTCGGAGGGGCTTTCATGCCTCGATGGTTGACTCCAAAGTATTCACATATGCACTGCAGGTCCAGGCGACTGCTCACACCACTGTTCTAAATGATCTAGTATGAGCGGCCACTGAGCCAAGTGTCGGTGAACACGCTCGCGTTTCTCGCTCCTGGCCAGTTATCTTCAGTCCCTACAGCTGCCCGAAATAACAAAATGGTATTCGACTCTTCATTGGCAATAATTGCTCCCAGTTACAAGGGTTGCCGATGCAATGAAGCCTTCATGAATTTTTAACCTTTTAAAAGAGAAACGTTAAACGTCACTTTGTCGATCAGCCTTTGGTTTCTTGGAGAGAGAGACATGTCTTTCTTATATAATCCTGGAAACTGTTTTGGTAGCGGTTGTAGCGTTCCCGATACTTTCCTGGGGATGGAATGCTTAACATAAGGTATCAGCAACTTTTTTATTTGGTGCTGCAGCAAAACCTCGATGCATACATCATTGCGCATATAATGATGGTGTCTGGTGTATGTACCTACTCATTCTTCATGGGCTCTTTCCCTTCATGTCTGGATGCATCCAGGAACACATTGTCCCATTATGTATAGCCATTTTCATATGACGTTCAAGTAAACGATTCTCTATTCTCTCTTGGTTCTCTCGATTAATATCTTTCACTGATATTTGCTCTCATCCATGTGGACCAAAAAGGAGAGTAAGGTTAGGAAATTTTCGTCCAAAAGGTAGGGGTGGTGTCAAACAGCTATTCGCAAAAAGAACGTAAATTGTAAATTCTTAATCTCTTGCAGCTTCTTCACTAAACCGTATCAGACTTTTCTAAGGTACTCAATACCCATCTCTGTCTTTAACTGTTACCTGGAATCACACATTCACGGTAGTTCATGAGAGAAATACATAAAGAAGGTACATATACTACAGCTAACTCTGAAATGGCGGGTAACACCAAGTCAAATGGTCAAGCTAAAGTTTTAGGTCATCAGCTTGAGCAGGGCCTCTCGCTTTGGTGGTTGTTTCAAGTGGATGCTGGACGTGTTACGCTGCCTGAAACAGCATACCACACATAAGGAAGAACTTAAACTTTCTATATAGCTTTGACATAAGATACCACGAATTCTAGCCACCAGACAGAGGCTAGTTAATATTATCACTAACTTACACTTTACGTTTGTCGTACGGAGTGCTTCCAGAATCTAACCTCAGATAAACATTAGCGACCTAAAGAAAATAATGACCATACACTTGAAAAAGTATGAACGGCATTGTCTAAGCTAAACCTACCAACCAATGGCTTCGAACTGGATATGATCTACGAAGTAAGTCGCATATATGTAAAGGGCTAATAAATCTAAAGTTAACTGTCGAACACATACAGCAAATTTTTCGGTACAGATGCCTCACTGATAACCAGCCGGAGGCAGCCTTGTCGAAGGTCGCCGGTAGACAGGAGAAGTCTTCCCTACACATTCATCATTATATCAAGGTCTGTCGGGAACATGACGACGACCCTTGTAGGTCTACGGTTCACGGGCCATATCCGAGCGCAGACCACTCTCTTAACGCCACACACACCCACACCAGCCAAAGCGCAATGACGTAAAACGTAATTTGCCAGCAGATGCTTTCACTACGATCAAAAGGCGATTACGATGGAATTTACTATTCCTAACAAGGTTTTCGAAGCGAGAAGTTCTTCGCTGATGTCCTCAGATTATACAACCTCGTCAATGGTGTACTGTAGCTCGCAGCGAAAGCACTAGCAGGCTGGGCCCGGTAGCTTGCGTCTATTCGTAATGCTTTTCTCTCTGCTAGTTCAACTCCACGTCGTTTGACTAACATTACTTCACGTCTGAAGTACCTTTTTACAATCCTGTTTCACCCTATGAAATATGTTTTCGAACAGTCCAAACACCATTTCTCACACTGAACCCACCCACCCACCCACCCACACACACACACACACACACACACACAAAAGAAAGTAGCCCTCCTTGTTGTTTCTGAGAAGTGTACTCTCAAACTTCCGACTATGCTATCTCTTTTGTTTCGCATCTACTCATAAAACAAAACTTTCCTTTTATCTTGTGAACATGCATTGTTACATCCTATCCTAACACAGCAAACCGGCTGTATTTCCCTCCAACAATCGTCTTTATTAGTCTACTTTTAACCATATCTAAAGCCTCACAACCCCAACTTCCATATGAATTTTGATGACTTTTTTGTCCTGCTGTTTTATGCTTTTATTATCATTTTTTTTTTTTTTCAACATTACCAAAGTCTGGTGTTCCCGTACTCCGCCTGCTTGTGATTAAGCTGGGAACGAAAAATGGTGACTGAGATTGGTGATATGAGAGGGTGTTGTACACAAAGTCTCAGACTGGGGAGGGACAGGATGGCTTAAGGAGTGGTAGAAGACGTGTGGATCAAGGGGGTTTCCTTTGAAGAAAAAGAACCGACAGCAGCCTTCCTATTATCGAACACATTCAACAATTCTTCAAGATACTCACCCCTATTTTATCCTCAATCATTTCTGCCGGGTATCACTTGCTCATTTGCTCCCTTCATTGATATTCCCACGTGTATTCTGGTTGTACCCATACCATAAACCTCCTGCCAAAAAAAAAGAAATTTCTTTTCTTCCTGAAGCTTGTTGACATTCGCTCACCTTGTATACATGTATAAGAATCCAAACGGCAACAAACCAATGGGTTCTTCTCGAAGCTGTATGCGATGGGGAAGATATCAGACACTCACAGACTACTGTGAGTGATGTAGAAAGGTTTACTAAGGCGCCTCTATACTTTATGTACCTAAAGAGGCGCAAATATAAAATCAGTCGTTGGCTTGAACAGATAAGTGAAATGTATTTATGGTCCTGTTTCCATCCACTCTGGTGAATCATTCCAAATGTTAACAAATCCAGTTGGAAAACAAAAGGACTTGGTCTCATTCGAGGGAAAACGTTTGCCTACGAGTTGAACCCATTACTTTGAGAATGATCTGGCGAATCAAGCCTTCAAAACCGACTTAGTTCTAGACTGTCGAAGTCTTTCATAGTTTTGAATACCTGTATTAGATCACTTCTTAACCTCCTCTTTTCTCTGCTAACAAAAATGAAGTCTTTTAGTCGACTCGCACAGGATTTGTTTCACAGTCCTGGAATCATCTTGATGGCTCGATGCTGTTTTGTATCCACTCTGTCTGTCACGTTTTTCATGTATGATGACCAAAACTGAACACAGTATTCAGGATAATTGCAAACCAATGATTTGCAAAGAGTAAGAATGATTTCCCTTTCTCTTAAATTCGGAAGCCTTACCTATGAATCCAAGAATCCTGTTCGTTCTTTTCACTGCTTCTGTGCAGTGCTTACTTGGCTTTAAGTCACCAGAGATTACCACGCCCGTCTTTTACTTCATTTACCCTCTGCTGCTCAACAGAAATCATACTGTAGCTTACTTCTCTTTTCTTTTTTTACAACAGGCATGTAAAACTTTGCACTTATCGATATCAATATTCATTTGCCACGTATGAGCCCGGACCTATCAGTTTTTATTCGCCAGTTTGAAGCCACAAACGTATATGTACAGTTGTAGAATTATTTCCCAACTTTGCATCATCTGCAGATTTCGAATACCTTACAAATGCAGCCCACCATCACTAACATTAGTAAACATACGAGAAAGAGTACCGGTGCTAAGACTGATCCCTGTGGGACGCCACTTCTTACGTCTAACCACCCTGAGGACCGTTGATTACCGCTCTGTGTTTACGGCCAATCAACAGATATTCTAACCACCGAAGTACAACCCCATCTATACGATCTGGCTAACCTTTAGATAATAGATCTTGATGCGGAACTTCATCGAATGCTTTCTGGAAATCTCAATAGACGACATCTGCTTTACTCCCATTATACTTGTTGATTAGTTCACAACAAGGAATCAAGCAGAAGTGTCAGGCATGAACGATTTCACTAGACACCATGAGGAGAATCGCTTGACAGGTGGTGGTCTCGTATATCTTTTACAACCTTGTCCGAGATGATGATCTCGATAATTTTCCTAACTAGAATAGTGAGGCTAAATGGACTTAAATAAACTGGCAGTGACTCATCATTTATATCCGTATAAAACATTCTCTCTCTCTCTCTCTCTCTCTCTCTCTCTCTCTCTCTCTCTCTCTCTCTCTCTCTCTCTAGCTTGTTGCGCAAATAAGCTCCCGCCAGCCAACCACAGAGTCTCTTGCTAGTATCCACTTCCCCACTTACCAATCTCTACGTTTTACTGAACCTGTCGCCAATCGTGTGCAAGGGCATTTACGCATTCATGGTGACGTGAGCCAATCGGGATTCATCCTCTTTCCTTTGCATGCTGCACCTTAATGTGTCTTTTTTTGGCTGTCACATATAGGCTTCCCCAAAGCAGCGAGAGACATCATTCCGAGATCGAAGATAGGAGTGTGCAATTTCTCTACTCACTCTCTCAAACCCATCGCAAAGCTAGGTAACTAACTGTATATATCAATGTGTGAATGTCGTGGTAACATAAGAGAAAAGATGATGATCTAAGTATGGGACACTACTAGATTACGGCAACTGGAGTATTGTGATGAAGAGGTAAATTCATGTGACTTACTGTTTGGGCGTTAAGGCCTGGAGGTATCAGGCATAGAAGTTGCTACAAACGTCATTATCAGAAATATTGAAATATTCATTTCATTTGGATAGTTGGCATGATTAACTAAATTCAGAAGCAGTTTAGATAAATGGCAGATATATCGCAAATCGTGAGAGGGGAAAAAAATACATAAAATCCGGAAATAAAAAACTATATGCAAACTGATTTTCTTCTATCTATAAATTTGTGAACACTGAGGAATAAAAAAACATTGGAAATTCACCGCACATCTCTGCCCTGATATACATATACGTTATTCTTATTCGGCTCGTCACAACACTGGCAGAACATCTAGTTCCTCAAAGGCTCTGAGCGAGAGACCTGTGCTGATACAGATCTGCGGAAGAATGAGTGTGGACTTAGGAGGACGGATCCTAGGGGCTGGAGAAATTAAAAGGTAATGAACAATCATTATAGACGAGGACAACCGTAAAGATGGAATGAGGACGACGGTGATAATGTAAGTACCTATTTGTGATCACCAATATATACGGTGTCGGGAGAGAGATAGCCCCATCTCTTGAACCTTCTCTACCTATACAAAAATTCTACTAAGTGTCGCTCAAATCGAGCGCGTAGTAAGCACTGGAGGAAAGATGAAAGTCAAGGTTGAATATTCGTGCAAGTGGCATCTCGTTCTAATGTTACGTGTAAAGATTGTGTCTGTCTGTCTGTCTGTGGACTGAGTGTGTGTGTGTGTGTGTGTGTGTGTGTGTGTGTGTGTGTGTGTGTGCGTGTGTGTGTGTGTGTGTGTGTGTTCAGACTATCAATACTCCTTGTCAAGTCCAATTACTTTCAATGACTTATTTTCAGAGTTAAGGACGAGGGTAGAATGATCCTTAACTTAGTGGTGCTGACGTTCCTGCTGGCCGACTCTGTGGCCAAGCTGGTCTCACACACACGTAAGTGCTTGCTACCAGTAAAATCTCTCAAGACCTAAAGACACATTGTCTGTGATTCGTCCTCTCATACATCCAGACTCCATCAAGACTGCACCATGTTGTCTCTTCCTTAAGTTCTTACTGTCCTTCTTAATGGACGTAGCTGAATATGGTAGATTCATTGCCGGTACGAGGGCAGATGTGATTTTGACCCGAATGGTGGTAAATGAGCAGAGTTTTGAAGTGGACTGATGACCACAGTAGAACACGAAGGACCAGGATCCTTGTACCGTATTCTTATACTGAAGAAAATGAAGATATATATAGAGAGAGAGTAATTCTAAACTGTGTGTGAATATTTCTGAACATCAAGGAAACACAGGAGGGTGGACACCTAAATAGAGAGAATCTGAAAGAATTAATCTGATGATAACATCATATTTGCAGTATAATAAAAGTTTATGTGTTGTTATCATAGCGCCGGGCCCGCACACACACACACACACACACACACACACACACACACACACACATGCATATACATATACAAATATACTCATGCATACACAAGAAATGGAAAAGTTTTGGCACTCGACCTCGGGTAACGCAGAGGAGTATTCCACTGGACGAAGAGACAATTAATTCTGTTTTCAGAGTAAATACCAAATCAAATTTCTTATTTCTTATAGACAAAATAACTTACTTATGGTAAACTTGCTTCAAAGTATAATGCCCTTTAAAAGCCTCAAGCCACGGGTGTGTAATCTGTAAAGGCGACATAAAATTTGCGACGCGACTTATAAATGCCATGAGGAACGCACATCGCACGCGTCGTACCACACGATTTCATACGTAATTTGAGCGGGAACAACAGCCGTGAAATGTAGTGGTCAGGAGATAATTTGGTAATGTCGTGAGAAAGGTTCTTGGACCCAGCGTAACTAACCCGCCAGCCGGTTTGGTGGTGTGAATGGTGTGTGGGCAGAGACATGTTGGAGTAAGAGAGAATCTTGGCATATCTTTCCCGTAATTGGAGGCTGTCTGATTCCTACCCATCAGTTATCTACCTTTCGCTCGAATACTCTCCTGCTTAGTACACGTAGGATGAACTGTATGCAAATATTTGCTTTTACCCAGCTACCTTCACTGGCAAACTGTGTAATCTATTCCTGCTCGAGGATGAAGATATCTTGAATTCTGAATATGTACGAATAATTTTTACCTTCATGTATTTACTTTGTTCCCATTATTGTAATTACACAGGTGGGCACGACGCTGCCAGTACAGTGGTGAGCGCCGTGCTGGAGGCCACGTCTCAGCCCTCCTGCTCCCTCATCCTCCTCACTGATGGCGTCACCTCACCCTCCGCCACCCTCAAGGTGATGTGTGTTCGTAGGTAATATCACAGCAACTGTGTGCTCTTGTTTGGTGTCCAAGTGTTCTATTCTTTTGTGTTGCGTGTCCCGATGTTCATATGATCTTGTTAAGTGTCCAGTTACTGTATGTAGCTGTATGCTTTGAAGATACGTCAAAATACCGAATATTTTCTTCTCTTTTGCGGTGTTTGGGTGCTGTAGAGAATTGTGTTTAAGATCCATATGCTTTTATATAGTGGCCAAACGCTGTATGCTCTTGTGTAGTCTTCGTGTGTTCTGTGCTATCTCGTAGTTTTCAGGTTCTCTATGCTCCTGTCTGTTTCAGAATGTCCAGGTGCTGTATGCGCTACTACAGCGTCAAGGTACTGTATGTTCTAATGCAGAGTCAAGCTATAATAGATAAAACCCACCCAACTGCTCAAATGCTTACATTTACTTCTAGCCCGTGATTTCTAGCAACGCGTGATCAAATGCTCTATATCCTAATCTGAAATCTATATGTGTTTAAGTGTATCATCTAGGTACCAAATTATCTTTAGGCAGCAGCTGTAAGTTACAGAATCCATTATATAACTTCCACATGCTGTATACTAATCTATTGTTGTCTATTCGTAAGGAGTAATTTGGGATTATACTTTCACTCGCATGCACAGGCAGCATACCAAGTTAATACTCAAGCAATCATCTGCTGCTTAAGTTAACATCTCTCCTGCTAAAGTCTACCCACCAATATAAAATCGTATGCTCTTCGTGGAAGGTTTCTGGTCATCATAAGTTTTAAGAATCAGTACCTGACGTAAGCTACGATTGCATGCAAACATTTGCTTACATCTGCCATCAGATTAGTATAATACATTTACCTTGCCAGGCTGTGAGCAGCGAGAGGTCATCCCCCAGGGGTGTGACGGTGATGGAGGTGACGGCAGCGGAGGACGGTCAGGACGCAAACGTGACGCTGGCGATGCTCTCCCACCTGGTCGACCAGGCTAGACAGGTAGGTCACACTCACATTAGAGTGAATACATTTCTCCCACTTTACCTCACAGGTGGAGAGACATCCAAGACTCACATTTTTTTTTCGCTGAGGTAAGCAGGTCATCCTCACCTCACTGCTGAACCCACAAGATCCGTCATATTACCGATGATGCTTGTGTGTGTCTCTCTCGTCGGCTGAGCCGCGAAGGTCACTTTGACGTTAGTGTTGACACGAGTCGTTCATTTTCACATGAGTGCTGAGGCTACAAACTCAACCTCGCATTCGTGATGCTGCTTTTGAATCACTCTCATGTTGAAGCTGAGGCAGGTGGCTTACTGCCTTGTTTCAGCTGTGGTTAAGTGGTGTTCGAGCCGAGACGAATGGGTCTCCCTAGTTTGACATCTGAGACGGGTCTGTCTTTCCTTACATGGTTACTAAGCCTTGTGTGAGTTGACACACGTTTACTCTCAGGCAGACATTTCAACATCACTCCCTCGGTCAGGAGCACCGCTCTCTCACAGAGATCAGCTGATGCAAGTAGACCAGTTTCATGGTAAGGATGAGGCGAGTAAACTCACCCTGATTTTACTACTAGGTTGCGGACCTCAGTCTTATAATGCGAAGTAGTTTTGGTTCATCTAAGTAACAGTGGTGTTAAGACGAGTTTGCAGGTTTACATTTCTGGTGAGGGTGTTTGACACAGTCGAGGGGGACGTGTCACTACCCCATCAGTGCTGAAGTGGGTGGTTGACCTTCCCATGGTTAAAGAGACGAGGATTCACTGTCACAGTACCAATGAGGTGGTTAGGTTACTCAAAAAATTATGATGTTGGCCGCTAGCACTGCGAAGATATAAATGGCGGGCGTGATTTTCTAATCACCTTCAAACTTTTGAGCTGATAAAATATTTTCACATGACCATCGAATCGGCTGGGTCACTTATATAACTGCGAATGGGTTTGGTCACCCTTACATCACTCCTTAAGTGGTATAATCCTTTCCCACCCCAGACAGCAGGGATTAATCATTATCTGTCAATACCAAGATGAACAGATTTCCCTTATAGCTTTACGGTGACTACTCTCACATTACTACTGCAAGGTAGATTACCTTCACGTGCTTAGTGAGACGAGTAGATCAGACGCTCACACGGTAATTCAGCAGGCACAACACTCTGCTTGTAGGTAAGATGGTTGGTTTATCTTCAGGTGCGACTGGGGTCGTGGTGCGTGAGGGTGGTGGTAGTGAGCCACGACCCGGCCTTCCTCGTCGCCTTCGCCGAGTCCTCCCTCAAGGGCCGCCTCCTGGTGTGGGCCACCAGGCTGCTGGTAGTTACCAGTCTCACCCTCTCACAGCTCTATACCCTCCTACCCGCCCACTGGACCTTCTCCATGATGAACACCATCTTCCTCAACCTGGAGGGCACGTCGTCCAACCTCAGGTAAGTATGATGAACGCTATCTTGTTGACCTTGAAGAACTCGGGACTTAATCTCAACCTCAGGTGATAGAGAATGTAAACTGACTCAAGCGGATGTAACAGTCAGCCAGAGGTGTACAGTAGATAGCAAACGCCCACTGCTCAACCTGACAGACTTTCCAGGATTTTTCAGATGAATATTTAGACTAAAGCCATCTTGTACATCAGACTCTATAAAGACACGTTACCCAGCATCTAGTGCTAAACACAACAAATACCCTTTTGATCAGAGAACAGACTATCCAGCATCAAATCACACAATGCAAATGGATGTCTTGGCCTCCACAAGACGTCACCTATCTTCAGTTGCACATTTAACGCCACCTTCTTCATCCTGACGAACACAACACCTCTCCTCAGGTAACAGCATTCACAACATGTCCTGCTTAACCTGCAGGACATGTAATTCAAACTATTGACTGTATTGTCCCAAAATGTAACTAATGACATCCACTTATAGAAGGCAACTTCTCAAATCTCTTCCTCCATCACACACAGCTTCAGAAGGACCCCACAAAGGTCTGATGCTGTTTGAATTCCTTTGTATCTAAGGACCCCACAAAGGTCTGATGCTGTTTGAATTCCTTTGTATCTAACATCAGGATTTGTTCTTACTCTCCCTGAAGGTACAGACTGTACATCCACCTGCCCTACAGCCCAGACGGAGCCCGGGTGGTGAGGGTGGCTACCTGGTCAACGACACATGGCATCGTTCGCCTCACTGGCCTTCCCATATTCCCTGAAAAATTCCAAGGGTCTGTGTGCCAACTTTTGATGTCCTGATCAGATGTGTTGTATAGTGTGACATTCCCCAGGATCTCTGCAGTAGCTTGGATGAGCAAAGCTAAATTTAATCTGTCTAAATGCTTATTAATGATCACTACCGTTACAATATACTCAACAACAATTCAGACATTTTTTTTTGTCTCTACATCATTCTCCAAGCTTACCTTTAAACTTAAAGGATCTTAAACGATTTCCAAGACAAGCAGGCTTTATGAATGTGGTTGTCAGTGTTGTTGACCATGAGCGGCCCCCGCCTAGTCAACAGCACCACTCCTCTGCAGTGAGAAGCACCTTCTTGACGAAACTGTACTACCTGTGATACGGCCACGCACCGTTACCCTATGCTGGCGGAGCTCGGCAAAACACACACACACACACACACACACACACACACACATATATAGCGCAAATGAGTTGGCCACAATTAGGGCATTCACGTTGCCCGTGTCGGCTCGGCTACCATAAAAGCAGAAAAAAAAAATGTTCACAAACGAAAATGCGTTAATGGTGGCAGTCGTGACGAAAATAAGACTGACATGTCTCTCTATCGTCATGTACCATTGATAATCACCCATCATGAAAATGAAGACCAAACAAACATTAAAGGAAGACCACAACAAACAACACTCCTTAATCCATGATTCCTAAATACTAAAGACTTAAACCATTACAAGTGTGCTTAAGGCTCGCTTATTTTTCGCAGTATTTGATTATGGAAACACTTCCCCTTGACTTGCGAAAGGCAGTGAAAAAAAAAAAAAACAAGTCCTTCTTCCATTTCCAGCTTCTTTGGAGCCAAGGTTAACGTGACTGCCCAGCCGTGGCCACCATTCTGGCAGGAGGTGGAGGACAAGACCCCTGACGGCACCGTCGCTAAACTGTACTCAGGCAGCGACTACCTCACCCTCAAGACCGTATCTGAAGCTCTCAACTTCACCATCAATGTCGTCCCTACCGGCCTCGTGGGCTGAGGTAACTAAGCCAGGATCTCTCTCCCTTCGTTGCGATTCAAATGACCTCCTACGTCATCACCTTATCACGGATGACTGATAAAGGAGCGATGTCACTTGATGGTGGGGGTTCTCAAAGGTACTGCTGGATATGTAAGACGATATCACATCATGATGTGACTTGTCAATCAAACCATCAATGGTATGTTCTCAAGTAGTCACATTTCCGTAAAGAGAAATGTCGTCTCTTCTTAGCCATTTCAATTCTGTTTCCTAAACCAACAGTATGTTTCCCAATATCATTAAAAGGGATGATGAGAGTGAGGTTTATTACTTACACGCGTGGCTGTCCATGTTACCTTTATGTTCCTTGCAACACCAGTCAAATATTACCCATTACCCAAAGAAAACTAGAATATCTTTCAAGCAACAGAAAAGAGAAGTTTTGTGATCTTCACTTCTCTGCCAGTGGATGTAACAATGAAAATAATAATGTTAATATCATTACTACTAATAATAATAATGATAATAACAATAATAGTAATAATGCTAATCATTAATAATAATAATAATCTCAGGGTGCGTCACTATGCCTGTATACTCGACATATCTGTCGGTCATAATCATGTCAGCTTCATTTCCGATGTATACACAGTCTGAGGGTTCGACTCCTACAGGCAGCGAGGAGAGTGGAGGAGCGCGTTTCGTTCATGGCGGCGGTGTACCACGTTGCTCTACCGGAGCGCTGGAAGCAGTACGGCTTCACGTACATCTACGAGTTCAACCAGGCATCATTCAGTCTGGCCAAGCCTGGCCTCAAGCCTCGCTGGCAGAGCCTCTACTACCCGCTGACCGCCCAGGCTTGGGGTGCCGTGCTTGGGGTACTCATCGCCATGCCCGTCTTCTTCTATCTGGTAAGATAAGACGCGTCGCTCCTAGGTAGAATATCCCATCCCATTTCATTAGGTATTATGTTCTTACTGGTTTTCAATGTCCTTAGAAAGGTATTTCCAAACCAAAAAGTTAAGTGTCTTTTTCTTGATTTGCCCAAGCTCCTCTTCAAAATCTCGGCGTATATCGAGGATCCGAGGCAGAAATATTATAGAACATCGTATATCTGTCATATTGTCAACCCTGGAGATTATAATTACGTGTTCAGTTAGTCGAATGCGTTGGAAATTCTTGACGACAATATGTGCGATGAGTTGATCGAGTAAGATATGATAGGGTAAGAGAAAAGTATGACTGTAAGAGCTGGACAGTGTGTGCTGAGATGGTCTGGATGAGTGAGGAGAGGTTGACCAAATAGGGTATACACGTCAGAAGATGGAGGGGACAAGTAGATGGATGGAGTGGAAAAGGTTTCGAGCGCTCGAAGCCTGAACATGCAGAGAGTGTAATGAGTGCACGGGACAGAGTGAATTAGAGCGGTATGGCATATATTGAGACGAAGTGCTGTCAATAGTAAACCAGGGCATTACGAAGTCATTGGGTGGAACCACGAAAGGTCTGTGGGGCCTGGTTGTGGATAATGGGCTGAGGTTTTGGTGATCACAACACATGACAGCTAGAGAGCAGATTTGAGCGAATGGGGCCATTTCTTCGTCCGTTCCTGGCGCTACCTCACCAATGCGAAAAGAGGCGAACAATAAACACATAACTGTATTGTGCAGATTAGTACCAGACGCGAGACGCAAGACAAAGGCAGTAGATCATCAGCTGGGCCATTAACGCTGGAGGTGATGGGGATATTGGTGGGCCAAAATCTGCCCCTTAGGCTCCATGATATCAGTTCCAGCCGCCTGCTGGTGGCGGCCTGGCTGGTGTTCGCCTTCATCATCGGGACGGTCTACCGAGGCAACCTCACCGCTGCCCTCACCCTGCCCAAGTACCCGCCTCGACCAGAGACTATAGAGGAACTCGTCGACGTCATCGGCAGGTACTGGTTGGATATCTTCACCCAAAGGTTTTATTACATTAAAAGGCTTACAGCGAGTTGTGTGGCATAATGACCCCTTGATATGCAGCCAATTCTTGACATATAATCTAAGGTTTCTTTACCTTATTCTTTAAAGGGTGACGATGCCACCGTTCGGAGAACAATGGCGTAAATACTACGCAGATTCAGATTCGCAGGTCTACAAACGACTGGCACAGCTTATGCTCATTGGTCCCTCCATAAAGGAAGGCCTACAGTTAGCTACTGAGCAAAAGTACGTTTCCACTCTCATTATAAAAAACATTGAGCGTTCCTTTGTCATAGCCGTACGTGGAGATGTAAATCTATACTTATGGGCCACAAGCAGCACTCTGGGAGCTGGCTACCTTCACAGAGCACGACCACAGGTCAATGAGTGAGGTGATGGCGTGTCTGTGTCAGTCTGGGGGTTGAAAGCAGAACAATCGTGGATCAGATGCATCTTAGGCATGAGAGAGCACTTCACCAAATTGTTTACAGAGTAGGAAGAAAAAAGTATCCTGAAAAGTAGAGATGATTTGTGATGATTCTAGCAGTAGCCACTTGTTTACATATATGTAAGGGATAAAGATGATTGTTCATGTCTCTCATAAAATGACCTTTGGAACAGCTCAGCAACGATGACCAGTCGTCGGTATCTAGCGAACATGATCGCTGAGCACTTCACCGAGGCGGACGGCAGCACCCAGCTGTACCTGGGCCGGGAGTCGATCTTCCCTGGGCCTTCAGGCTGGCCCATCCCCCACGACGCCCCCTACAAACCCCAGCTGGACCGCTGTCTCATGGCCATTGTTGAGGTGGGTTTAGTCATGACCCCCTCCCGTAAAGACTTATAGCAATGGGTAAAATTGGTTACAGGCTGCTGATGTCAAGTCTATCTCTCATAACTGCAATATCATGTATGACACACGAGGGTCATAAACTGTACAGATAGGACTTATAAAATCTTCGTAAACATTGCTTTTGTGAAAACTTTGTCTCCAGGCTGGCCTATACGAGAAGTGGAACGAGGACATTCTGAGGCAGAACCGTCGCGAGAGCCAACGGAGGAAGCGGAAACAACTGACTCAGCAACAGCAGGAGGAGGGGACGCGGCAGGACACACGCACTGACAGCAGCATCACGGCCCTCACCCTCACACACATGCAGGGACCACTCATGCTCCAACTCCTTGGGCTTATCTTTGCTGGAATCCTATTCATTGTAGAATACCTTGTGTAAGGGGAGGACGTGGGTGTCTATGGAACAAACGAACACACGGATGCATTT
>NC_092239.1:10233319-10290819 GCF_036320965.1 Panulirus ornatus
AGGACGCTTTATGACCTGTGGTCCCCACTGGTGGACGTAGCCAGCTTCCTGAGTACTGCAGGAACCTCAGTTAGGACAGGACGAACTCATGGGGCAGGTAGGTAATATATCTAAATGTACTGTGTTAAAGATACCTTCACATACTCCAAGGGTGAGGATGTATTCAGCATTTTCATACTTATAAGAACTGCGTCATGTATAAACACCAAGTATATACATTGTCACCATAAGTGAAACATATATAAAGACGACCACTCGTCGTTTCCTGTACGTGTCTCATCCCGGACCATACTGGACCTCCCTGAACCACACAGGCGACTAGAGTGGGAGGACTAAGTGCCACAAGGGCACTGACAAAAGACCTAATGTGTCCTTGCCTCCCAGAGCAGCAGCCAAGTGAATAGCTGCGAGGTCGCTGTTCACCACCGGAACTACCCACGTCGCCAGCCCTAAGTAAGGACGCGCGCCAAGAGGGGGTCCTCATTTGCCTAAGAGGCAGTGAAGGGCGCCGACTTCTCGGGGATAGGGAGGGAAGGTGTGGGGGAGGGAGGGACAGCCATGCCTTTGATCTCGTCTCAGGTTGAGGCGTACCCTATTACAACCAGCTGATGAAGGCCCTATAGGAAATAATTCTCTCCAATATGTATATCGTTAACCTCACCTCTGATGCCTACGGCCGGTAGAAAACGACCGTATACCATTGGTGACAAAGGCAAAATAAGTTTATCAAGCATCTTGCATCCGCCCATAGGAAAGACAGAACGACTTTGTTTTAGTCTATCCCGTCATCTCTATGTTGTTTCATCTATTAGATATTTTAGTGTAAAAAGTCAATGATATATATATATGTGTATATATATATATATATATATATATATATATATATATATATATATATATATATATATATATATATATCATTGACTTTTTACACTAAAATATCTAATAGATGAAACAACACAGAGATGACGGGATATATATATATATATATATATATATATATATATATATATATATATATATATATATATATATATATATATATTAGCCTGAGCTAGGTACCCTTTTCATCGACAAACCCCTAGAGATGGATGAACACCTGGGTTGACTGTGGACCACCTGCCGCGACCAGAATTCGAACCTATACGATCGGCCCTGGGCAGCCCGTGAATCCGTCACGGTCAGGAACGCTAACCACTACACCACGGGAGTCTATACAATTAGTACAATCACTCTCACACAGGATCTAGTAGCGTGCGAACAGCTGTGTCTGTGTACTTATACATGTTACAGACTGGGTTTGACCTTCGTCCATGTACTTATCGCTCTTCAAAAGTTCCGATTTATTTATTCTTTTTTCTTAATTACGCTGTCAAACAGTTTTATTGAATGTGACGTTAAACTAAAACGGTTACATTGCTTCCATTGCATTCTTTTGTGTGTTGGCGAAACACGAGCCATTTTGTGGATTGTTATTATACAGCTATAGCCAAGGCTCTGTAAGGCTTCACATGTACAGAAAATATACAAACAAAAAAAAAAAAGGCAGGACTGTAAAGAGGATGGTATCAACCAGTCTTTACACGAGTGCGTGGTGGAGGGAGGTTGATATTCAGTGTACTAAATTTGTTCATGATTTCACATTGTCTAAGGTAGGCCTATTCTTGCAGAGGTTGGCAACAAGCTTGGTGTGTGTGTGTGTGTGTGTGTGTGTGTGTGTGTGTGTGTGTGTGTTTTACAACCCTTAAAGATGGAATACTACAGAGCTCCCTACTGCAGTAGATACAATTCTAATCGTATTCGAAGACGAGAAAAAACAAAAGCAAAGGAAATGACTTGAGCATGACCATGAACGTCTTGTTTATTTCAGTGAGGGAAACGACGACCAGACCTTCCTCCTCCTCCTCCTCCTCTTGCCCTTGGAAATCTAAAAGCCTCCTCCAACACGACCCTACACGTTCCCACTCTTATAATGATTGACAATTTGTTAAGAACACAAGAGTACTCACCAAGAAGACCGTACAGTAACAGTGGAAATGAATAATGGTTAGAAAGACCCTCGATGATGCCTTTATCTCTTTTATGTTTGCATTATAATAAATCTTGAAGAGATTATCTCGTGTATTTCCTCGCTATACCACCTTTGCAACGCACTTTCATAAAGAAACAAAAAAAAAAAAAATGTATCGTAAATCACATCTCGTTTGTAAACGATGGTCCCAATTAATGACTTCGACAGCCTGTTTTGCATCGAACGGACAAACGGTTTCTATCCGCCTCGCCCCTGAAGCCATTCATCAAAGCCTTTCGGTTAACAGCTCCCTGAGTTTCTCCTTTAACCGGACGACGAAAACTAAAATTGTTGACGTGGGACGGAGGAAAGCTAAAATCGCTAACATTGTCTTAAAAGGGAATTTGTGTCACAGGTTCCTGAAAAAGGAGGAAAGTCGTCTGGGACAACTTCATACCATAACAAGGAAAGAAGAAATCTTGCAGCACAAATGATGAGCGTCACTCCGACGGCGACATCTGCTAAAAGCGTGAGGCCTGTGATGCAACGGCAACTTGCTAACGCCGACGAGTAAACGCTAATCAATGACAGCTTCGATGACCCAACCACGTCAGTTTGAAGACAGCCAAGAAGGCAGTGATTTCCGTCAACGCAAGACTGGTACACTAGATCGACAACACTCTGGGTTCGGAAATGACCCAAGTCAGTATAATAAAGGCGTTGAAAAGCTGTCATTCGCTGAAGCAAATCCAGAATTAGGATGCTAACCTTCGTCGCTACCATCTTTACTCAATTGTTTGCAGCACACCTGGTCACACAGATGAACAAATGCAATATACAATGACGGCGAGAATGAGCAGCCATTCCATGAAGCTACCCATTCAGAATGACGTTTTGATGGTGCCTTTCACCAGTTGCATGACAGAGGCTATCATCAGCACACACACACACACACACACACACACACACACACCAGTCGACCAAATGCTTGATCGAGGCGGTGCCAATGAGCAGCCAGTGACGCAGAAACAATAGCGCGATGGAACTCTCCATTATCAGTTAGCGGAACCCCATTGTCAAACGAACAACAAGATTATCAAAACTTCGACAAGCATTTCTGTTATCAAAGACTCACAGGAAAAAAATTAAGCCTTATACAGGCATATAGGTAATCAAAAAGAAAGTTGTACTGTTCTTGACAGTATTATAGTCAAAACATATAATGTCTAAGTTTATATGATTGCAATTATCAGTGACACCATTAATGAGCGGTGATAATGGGTAGGCCTATTGCTGATATGATTAAGTGCACGGCCTGGATGGCAGGTAACTCAGGGATGTAACGCTGACCCAAAGCATCTTCACTATGCTTCGTAGCCTTTGGCCTGAAACGTGAAGATGAAGAGAAGATAAGGGAGCAGTGATGATAAGGGGTTTGTTGTGCTCTATGCTACACAAAGATAGCTCTGTTGATGCAAGCACCACTAGGCTACACAGAGGCAGTTCTGTTGATGCAAACACTAAGCTACACAGAGGCAGTTCTGTTGATGCACACGCTAGGCTACACACAAGAGGCAGTTCTGTTGATGCGAGAGATAAGCTACACACAGAGGCGGTTCTGTTAATGCGGCGATGTGATATGACGTGGTCTGTCGAGTCGGAGCTTGATTATATCAACACACGCCAGCGTTAACTGGCAGTAACACAAAAACGAAACTCAATTAACCAACATAATTACAACGGAGATTATGTACAACAAAAAGGGGCTGCAGGTAAACTCGATGTTCCGGACGAACGAGAGAGTGGAAGAGGGAGGGGCGGTGGGCCCGTGGACGACCGTGGGCGGTGCTGACGTATGCTGCTCTTTAATTAGGCGAAAATATAAAGGGGCACCAACACTGATTTCCTATCAGACTCGGAACCTACATCAATGAGAGAATGGGCCCACCCCTATCATAGAAACAAAGAAATAAAGATAAATACGGTGCAATGCACAAAATCATTTAATTATTATCCCCCACAGACGTAATAAATGTTTGTCAACAAACTTACCTTGTAAGTGTATCTTCCTAACGTCTGTAGCAACATAAACTAATGTATTCGAATAAATTCTTTACACAGAGAGTTATGTATTAGTACTTACCAATCGTGCAGACGCCTTATCCTCGCATCTGAAAGTATGAAAAAAAAATATAGATATACATATAAATTTATTGAAAACTAGAGTTTCACAAGCAATGTTATAGAAATCAAAATCAGTAAGAAGCTCTCAGTCAGACATTCATCTAAATGTGTTCATCTTTGGCATTCTGATACGCCCTTGTTCCTTATACATAACAAACCATCTGTTGTATCTCGGACGCTTTTGGTAAATGTGTCAGGGAAATTATATCATGCGCTTCTCGAGACGACATCCTTACTATCATGACCTCTTTGAGGGTTCATGACCTCCTTCTTGGGATATGGTGCATTAACAACTGGGATAAACAAGTTTCCCTCAAGGGTCGTAGACTAGTGATGTAAGTCTTACGATGTTAAGTGATACTATTTATCTCAAGTCTGTCTGCGGTCGCTAAGAGGTAGCGCTGCCTCTCTCTCTCTCTCTCTCTCTCTCTCTCTCTCTCTCTCTCTCTCTCTCTCTCTCTCTCTCTCTCTCACACACACACACACACACACACACACAAACACACAACCAAGCATACATATGCACACACACACACATTCATAAGTGCATCCACGAACAGATACAGTTAAGCATAAGTTAAACAAAGAAACATATTCTCCAAATCTTCAACTCCCATAAAAAAAAATAGGAGCCCCTCTATTATGAAATACACTTTCCCATTTTTCTCCCCCTTTCCTCTGTCAGCCATTTGGATATCAGCTCACCGCCCTAATCAGAGGTAGCTGCCGGTCGTTAGCAATTAGAGAGGTGGCAATTAACCTAATTTGCGTATGCAGACGAACGAGCCATTACCACTCTATACGTAACTTGCCCTACTGACCCTCGACTCCTGCATCACTAGGGGCACTGTTGATGCTCCTGCTGTCCTAGTGACGAAGACAACCCTGGCTTTACGAACTACATGTTAGCCACGAGAGAACCAAAACTCAACACCTTTATTCTACTCGAAATAAATGATCAATATTGCCCGTCTGTTCTTGTACTTTCAGAAACTCATTTATCTTACTTTATCGCTTTAAGGGGGGGAAAAAAAGAAATTATCGCTTTAGGGAGAAAAAAAAGAAAAAGAAAAAAAACACAGTCGTTCAAATGAGAGTAACACCTTTAACCACGTACGATGATAAAGCACGTACAGTACTGACACTATCATCCCTTCATATGTCATAGCTAGACTGTTGCCATTGGTTAATATTTCATCGCGACGGCAATGTGTGGGGGAAGAGAGCCAGGTCGCCCATGAGTATTGTCCTCCCTTGAAACTCATTCTGCTGAACCTCACGCTAAAATGAGATTGATGGCAGAGGAGCACATTGATCCGAACCTAAATTGAACTGCAGGCTTGGGCTAACTTGGAAATATATGAATCGACCCTGAAAACTGGTTATTGGCGTACGGTGACTCAACCTCTATTTCCCGTTGCAGCTGGAAGAGAAGGGTGGGGGTATGTATGGTGGAGAATGATGGCCCCCCATTATCTTCCACACATCCGCTCACGTTTCACACTTGAAATAGGTGGCTGACAGGAGCCAATCAAGCCGACGCAACGAGCACGAAATGAGGTGATTTTTGTGGTATAAATTTTGTAGCTTTAGCTATAAAAAAAAAAACTGTAGAGAAACGGTAGAAGTGACTGTTTGACACATCCTTCTTACCATAGTTTGAAAGTATGATCGTAAGCAGACGAAAAGTTCACGATTAAGGAAATGACTTGAGAAAGTCTTTCTGTCGTGAGATAAATCCCAGCAAGTATAGAATTCCGTTTCAAGAAATCACTATAAGTTCCAAGCTTGTACAAAGCACTGGGTGTTCTGTTTCTCCAAGGTACCCGATGGCCTGTTACTGTTTGGATTCTTTTCTATTCGTTCATACGTGTTCCAGGCGAGGAAAAAGAATGCATATGAGAATGAGGATAGGAGGGCGAAAAATTAAAAGGATCAAAAGTTAAATAAAGGTCGAGGGAAGTAAGAAGAAAGAGTTTCAACTCCACCAAGATCATCTCGTCTATAGTCTAACAGTCTGACCAATTCCTTGTGGTGTCGAATGACATCCCATGCAAAGCAAGTGTGTGTGTGTGTGTGTGTGTGTGTGTGTGTGTGTGTGTGTGTGTGTGTGTGTGTGTGTGTGTGTGTGTGTACAAGTGGAGAAACTGGGGGATGAATACACAACGAAATATAAAAAGCAAAGTTACAGAGGGTTAAGGAATTTTGAGCCAGATGCTTTTAAAGCTGGGAGGGTCAAGATCCACGAAGCGAACATTAGGTGTTTTTGTAAAGCATTAAGCATAAAGACAGTCCTTGGAGTGGAACCATAAAGTTTCTGCAGCATTGCGAATAAAGATGTGTTTCCAACGCGTGCACCTACAAGCTGCTTGTATACTTAGGAGCTTCAATTAGGTGGTTTAAGTTTCCATCTATGTTGGTTTCTGGTAACCGTAAAAACATGATCCTGAAAGTACAATTAAATCCGGATAGTAACCAGATTCCTTTTGACAACACTATATTGTTAGGGTCATACATCTATTGACGATTAAATCGGGGGAAAAAAATATAGATACTGATGACTTACGACATCATTTATAACAATAAAATTCCTATTCTTGAATCAATTTAGAGCATACGTTGGGGAGTAGACAGGAAATTTATATTAATGGTCCACAAGTTTCAGATTATTTCAAAAACAGACTATCGTTTGTAGGGGTGTGTCTCGAACAGAATCTGTGCCTTTGGGAGGGGAAATGTACTGCGAAATAAATGTTTGTCTGTGTCTCTTGGGACCTCAACATCATACACTAGAAAAAAAGAGATTGAAAATGAAATGCAAACATGCGTCCTCCCCTCCCTGAGTATGTCACGATTACTTGACTTTCACGTATGGAACACAGAGGATCCAGAGAGAAGTAACCGCCCATATAAGTCATCGCTGACTATTGTCATCGCCCATATAACAGCAGTAACGTGAGCTCGACGAGAAAGGCGTTAGCCCTCTAGCCTGTCCGAGTACATACACCATTTTGCACGGTAAATATGTACTTGATCTGAAAGAGGAGGAGACTCTTCGTGTTGAGAATCATTAGCACTTTGAGAGCCATCAGATATGGATGTTTGGACAACAGGTGACCAACAAGGAAGAAAACTAAAGCCGAGGGGAGAGGTCCACCAGTATTTCCACAAGGGAAACATCCGATAAGCAACTACTTTCCACGTCTCTTTCTCCTTCATTCATCCTATATATCTACCTATGTACCAACCAATCTTCTTTTCTATCTGTCTGTACCTTTCTCTTTGTCTCTCTTTCTCCCCTGTCTCTCCATCTCTCTTCCCTACCCATTTCTCTTTGTCTCTCTTTCATCCCCGTCTCTCCATCTCTCTTCCCTACCCATTCCTCTTTGTCTCTCTTTCATTCATCCCCGTCTCTCCATCTCTCCTCCCCATCCATTTCTCTTTATCTCTCTTTCTTTCTCCCTTGTCTCTCTATCTCTCTTCCCTACCCATTTCTCTTTGTCTCTCTTTCTTTCATCCCCGTCTCTCCATCCCTCTTCCCTACCCATTTCTCTTAGTCTCTCTTTCTTTCATCCTCGTCTCTCCATCTCTCTTCCCTATCCATACCTTCATTAATCATTCTGGCGCGAATCATTAGCCTTAACTCCCAACTCACCGTTTCCTCAGGAGAGGCGTTGATGAGCCTGCTCGTTTAATTAATCACGTTACTTAGTCTGGCCGAATTCCTTGTGCACATCTTCACGTGGGGACCGAAACCCAAGTATCTATTTACTAGTTTTAGGTTCTAGTTGATCGCCCTGTTTCTCATATCTGTGCAAATAAACTTTCAAGACGGAGCTTTCAGAGAGGGTTAAACCAACAGGGACAGGTTAGACTAAATCAATTATTCAGGATGGAGGCGTGTGTGTGTGTGTGTGTGTGTGTGTGTG
Source organism: Panulirus ornatus (assembly GCF_036320965.1). Lineage (NCBI taxonomy): Eukaryota > Metazoa > Arthropoda > Malacostraca > Decapoda > Palinuridae > Panulirus > Panulirus ornatus. Next base: position 10,241,444 of record NC_092239.1, read on the forward strand.
TGTGTGTGTGTGTGTGTGTGTGTGTGTGTGTATGTCAAGGCAACCAAAAGATTTCACGGGATAACATGGCTTTGAAGAACAAGGACTAATTACCTGGCCTGTGGCTTTGAAAGCCACGCTCGTTTTAGGTGTCATTTGATACTTGTTAATGAACTCTTTTTATCATCATGCTCTCTACAGAATTCCATATATCCCTATTTCGTTTCAATATACTTTGTACTATCTTGTTATAACCCCATAAACACTACCATCTTATCTTATTTCCACAAACCCTATTTTTTTAATTTCCTTAAACATTGCATTATTCACTTCTATTTCCCATGACAGCCTTATCATCCTCTTGTCTTTATCTAAACACCCGAATCATCCTCTTCACCTATCTCGATACACTGTATTCTTCTATCATCACACTTCCCCCTCTCGTCTCCCTGAGGGCCACGTCCTCCCACTTGTGATAACCTCGATCTTCCTCATTTTCTTTCCCATCCTCTTCGTCCCAGCCCTCATCCCGCCTTCCTCCCCTTCGTGTGTAATGGTAGCGTCCCCCTCACCTAGCCAAACTCCACCAGATTAAACGGTGATAGGAAAATGATATATTTGCCCATTCCATTTTCAATTAATAAAAGCTGTGTCCACTTTCATTACAAAAACGGGCATTTCATTAATTTCCAACGATCATACAGGAGGATTGAATGTTTCCGTGTGATGATAGGACATATTGCTATAGCTGTGTAGGTCTAGTACGCAAGATTTCCATTGCTTGGTCTTTCAGTGTGATAATATGAACGGACATGAAGGGCCGAGCGGCGGAGGCTTCAAGGAGACGTGAAACTTGGAAACAAATATTGAATATAAGTCCTGGACTCGAAACCACAGCCAAAATACAAGGAGAAAAATTTATAGATACGGAAGCCTTCAAGAAGAGAATCTTTCGTTTGATTGTCTAAGTATTAAACATGATACGTATAATGAGAGAGTATGAGTGATTTTCATTTGATACGAATGATGAAATACTTTACATATACGCAAAAAAGTACACAAGTAGCGAGTGTACCAAGCGTTGAGTGGAACTGCCATACACCATGGTGTTTCACAAGAACTAGTGGTGTTAACTGGAGGTATGTACCTTAAGGCTATTTGGGACACCTCTAGGATGAAAAACGCGTATTACCAGGGATTCAATGAAGTGCCTGTTATATCCAGGATGGGTATCTGGTTCCCAGAACGTAGCCTAAGGGATGAGATGATGTGAGGAGGGGAATTATAAAGGTGTCAGCGACAGGCTCAACCCACAGTCGGGTGGGAGGAGTAGCGTACACTATTACCCATCTGCCGAAGTGTACGGTCACCACCTGCAGTATACAATGCAAGCAGCCCCACGACCATCGTCTCTGTGAATACCTGTACTTTAACTGCAAGGCATATCAAATAATGTCAACTGCCTGAATTGGCGATTATGTAGAGCTGAAAGCTTATTGCAGGTACTCCATTGAAGAAATGATAATTTACCCGTTGTTAGTACACAGGGAAGTAGAGTTACTCCGTCATAATCAGAGAAATGTCAAATGCTCCGACTTGGAGCCAAATAGAGTACACATGGTTTAACCTGGAACATCAGCATTTCCATGATGCTCGACCCATGGCAAGGGTCATCATCGGGGAAATGTTTTTTGGTCTCCAAAATTCTCAAAAAGTTGAGCAAGTATTTCATATTCGTGTATAATAATCACAGAGAATCAAATCTTTAACTCTTTTCTTTTCCTGACCCCCATGTGTACCTGAATTTTGAAAACATCTAAGTCTAATCGAAAATAGGGCTTGAATCCTCAGACCCGCTTGTGCGTGTGTGTGAAGTTTACGAGCAGTATCCCGAAGAGCAGAATACTGGGTAAGGCTTGGTATCATGACGCATCTTCGTTTAGTTCCGTTTGCTGCTGGAGGAACCTCGTATGAACAGCGGCCCTGAACACTGGTAATCATTCCACCATAAGAGGATTAAATGATATTTGTAGACTTCGTTTGGGCAGCCAGATTATTGCAAGAGCAACGAGGGTTCATCTGCTCTGTCTGATTATATCTAGGTGTGTGTACTTCCTCCTGATTGCACAGTGTGGTGTAGCACCACCCGACGGGAGGCCATAAAAGTTCCTGAGGCCACTATAAACTTGTTTTATACCTTGTTGACCTGTCTTCTTTATTTCTATTCTCGTAATTCCTTGCTTATCGTATCTTGTCAATTCATTAATCGCACTTATTGTTTCTCTCGGTCTCTGATGAACATTCTTCTTTAACATCTAGACATCTATTCTGAGCAATATACTGCAGAGGTAGAATGTGAACCCTGTGCTGACGTATGGCCGAGGTAGTGCGGCGCTTTCATCGAGCTCATATTCGCTCATTATGAACCAAAGGACACTAGTAGTAACCCTTTGACACTGCCAAGCATCTTCTGCAGCAGAACATCGAAGTGCATCGAGGTAAAGTAGGTCTCGAAGCTGGGCCTGGGTGAAGTGAGACGAATCTACGATCATCGACTTGATTCAATGCCTCGTAACGATTCAAAATACATGTGTGTGTGTGTGTGTGTGTGTGTGTGTGTGTGTGTGTGTGTGTGTGTGTAGGTGTGTGTGTGTCCAGTTTCCTGCAACATCGAGCTGCCATAATTTTTGTATGAAGAGACCCACCAGCTTCAGCCTCCCACGAGCTATTTGATCACGCTCTCTCACTGACCGATGTTTGTCATGGAATAACCCGTAAAACGTAGTTTCATGCTGGTGGTTTTATGACCCTCGTCTTGTAGGACACTCAGCGTCGGTGGCAGATGGCTGGCTGGTAGTCGGCACGAAATGTCACAGAGGGAGAGAACGAAAGACGACCAAGACCTTTGTTGTTTTATGTAGCATCATCTTCGCCGATGCGTTTATCAGTCTTCATGGCACCGTTCACATGTTACACAGATTATCATAACACTGGCCACCACCTTCCTCTCTTCTCTCACATCCCCACACCAGCACCAGCGCCAGTACTATAGCCTCATCTCCATCACAATCGCCAAAGTCTGTATGTTGAGGGAGGTGCTTGGCCGCATATCACCACGAATTGTAGGCAAACCTGATCAGCCACAGATTGAATATCCCCACATCAAAGCTTCCTCTGTGAGCGCCTCACAGAGGACCTCTGAAAGGCTGTTCAATAACTGCTAATCTTTCAAAGATGAGTTCGCGTATTTCCATCCTAATGCCGGATTATCGGTTAGAGTCCTTTGACACTATAGACTTCCTCAAAAATGAGGGGAAATTCTTTCCGACGGAGTTTCTCCAACTAATCCATTTACATTCAAAATAAGCTGGCAGACAACGAGAGACGTGGTTTATGTTTCATTCATGTTTTGGAGATATAGACACAACTTTCGGGTTTTCTAATTACCATTCGACGATCAGACCTTACCACTACGTTCCTCACTATGCAGCAAGATCACGGGAAACAAGAACAGATAAATCCTCTTCCATTTATTGTTTACATTTATTTACTCCATCACTTTCCTTTGTGGAGGACGCGGCAACACGATCACGAGGAGAATGTGACTGAACGTCTAGTGGTCATCCAATAATTACCTAGGCATATATGATGAACTGCAAGAGATCTTCAAGCATCATTGCGAATCATGCCGTCTCCAGGTACCTCGATGAATGACCAGGGATCTATCTCCCTTGTCGTCAAATGAATGGTAATTCGTCCTCAAGTTAATGTAAAGCGCGTCTAGTAAAACCTTCCAAACACCACACTCGTCATAGAGGACACTGCTTAGGCTACAATTATCAGAACTTCTTGTATCCACAGTGAGAGTTCAACAGCGGGGAGTATCCTACGAGTCCAGCTTGCAGTTATAACCGATGGCTGAAGAGCGCAAGAAGAGGCGAGATCAAGAAAATGGTGCCTTATGGAGCCATAAGTTTGGTCAGGGTAGTACGATGGTTCTGCATGACCCCAAGTGAACAATATCACAGGCTTTCAATTGGTTTTCAAATGGATTCTTCATCCTGCCTTATATCATTACGTAGCGCCCATTTACATCAGTCATATTCTGTCATAACGAGAAATTCCTTTCAATTTAGCTTGCCTTTCTTTAAATATAAATATATATATATATATATATATATATATGTATATATATATATATATATATATATATATATATATATATATATTTTTTTTTTTTTTTTTTTTTTTTTTTTTTTATACTTTGTCGCTGTCTCCCGCGTTTGCGAGGTAGCGCAAGGAAACAGACGAAAGAAATGGCCCCCCCCCCCATACACATGTACATACACACGTCCACACACGCAAATATACATACCTACACAGCTTTCCATGGTTTACCCCAGACGCTTCACATGCCTTGCTTCAATCCACTGACAGCACGTCAACCCCTGTATACCACATGACTCCAATTCACTCTATTTCTTGCCCTCCTTTCACCCTCCTGCATGTTCAGGCCCCGATCACACAAAATCTTTTTCACTCCATCTTTCCACCTCCAATTTGGTCTCCCTCTTCTCCTCGTTCCCTCCACCTCCGACACATATATCCTCTTGGTCAATCTCTCCTCACTCATTCTCTCCATGTGCCCAAACCATTTCAAAACACCCTCTTCTGCTCTCTCAACCACGCTCTTTTTATTTCCACACATCTCTCTTACCCTTACGTTACTTACTCGCTCAAACCACCTCACACCACACATTGTCCTCAAACATCTCATTTCCAGCACATCCATCCTCCTGCGCACATCTCTATCCATAGCCCACGCCTCGCAACCATACAGCATTGTTGGTACCACTATTCCCTCAAACATACCCATTTTTGCTTTCCGAGATAATGTTCTCGACTTCCACACATTTTTCAAGGCTCCCAAAATTTTCGCCCCCTCCCCCACCCTATGATCCACTTCCGCTTCCATGGTTCCATCCGCTGACAGATCCACTCCCAGATATCTAAAACACTTCACTTCCTCCAGTTTTTCTCCATTCAAACTCACCTCCCAATTGACTTGACCCTCACCCCTACTGTACCTAATAACCTTGCTCTTATTCACATTTACTCTCAACTTTCTTCTTCCACACACTTTACCAAACTCAGTCACCAGCTTCTGCAGTTTCTCACATGAATCAGCCACCAGCGCTGTATCATCAGCGAACAACAATTGACTCACTTCCCAAGCTCTCTCATCCCCAACAGACTTCATACTTGCCCCTCTTTCCAGGACTCTTGCATTTACCTCCTTTACAACCCCATCCATAAACAAATTAAACAACCATGGAGACATCACACACCCCTGCCGCAAACCTACATTCACTGAGAACCAATCACTTTCCTCTCTTCCTACACGTACACATGCCTTACATCCTCGATAAAAACTTTTCACTGCTTCTAACAACTTGCCTCCCACACCATATATTCTTAATACCTTCCACAGAGCATCTCTATCAACTCTATCATATGCCTTCTCCAGATCCATAAATGCTACATACAAATCCCTTTGCTTTTCTAAGTATTTCTCACATACATTCTTCAAAGCAAACACCTGATCCACACATCCTCTACCACTTCTGAAACCGCACTGCTCTTCCCCAATCTGATGCTCTGTACATGCCTTCACCCTCTCAATCAATACCCTCCCATATAATTTACCAGGAATACTCAACAAACTTATACCTCTGTAATTTGAGCACTCACTCTTATCCCCTTTGCCTTTGTACAATATATATATATATAAGAATTCTATATATATATATATATATATATATATATATATATATATATATATATATATATATATATATATACATATATATGCATTAGCAAGAGCCAGACACCATGGAAGATTTCCCAGAGGAGGCAAGCGTAACCTACTTACATGTAACTGTTCTAAAACCTAATTTCCGCTTATTTCTCTTTCCAAAAACCCTCACAACATTCTCATCTCCTTGGTCGGTTCTGTAATTACCTCCAGTTAACTCAGTAAACATCCTCAGAATCACGGCAACGTCTAATCTCTCTTGAAATTCTCACATTGCACAAATACGTAAGTACAACGTTTAAACCTGGGAAAGTCTTGATTAGACGTCATAAAGTCTTTTGCCTAAATAGCTGTCTTGTATGGAGTTCTTCTTGTACCTATGGGTAGTTCTGTGTCTACGTACTTACTCGACGAGGTCGAAAGGTCGAATTTAAAACAGCCTGCTTTATTGAGTCTCTCAGTCTGACCTCAGAGCTTGAATTTACTTTCTCTGTGCACCACTGTTCTTTAGCTTCTCTCTCGCTCCTCAAGAGTTGGCTTACTGTTGTGCGTCCGACATTAGCTAGACCAAGCGATATTCAGCTGACAAGCGCTCGTATTAACCCTCTAATTGTCTGTTGCTTTCCTTTTCCCACTAAATTTAGAACTCCCCCTTTTTTCTGTCATATCTCCCTCAGTAACTACAACTTGTCCTGTAGTTTTTTTTTTCCACCTCCTTCAAAACTTAAGAATATTCGTCTTGTTTCCTTTCTCTCCATTCCCTTCACCCCAGTCCCTGATTGGAACAGGGTCGAGTACAGAGACTATCCGAGTCCATTCACTCACATCTTTAGAAATAATGTCTATCATTTTTAAGTGAAACACAAGCTTCCGTATCTTTGTAATGGCTTCTTGGTTTTCCACTTTGTGCGCCAAGCTGATTCGTTATCATGAAAAACTAAAACACTTCTTTCACATCATTAATTCGTGCAATTTATCTCTACTGAACAGGAAGGAATATCATTTCTATCCCATCTTTAGTCAAAGCACCCAACAGTCCAAAGCACTTCATTCACTGCATCTGTCCATCTTTTTTCCGCAGTCTGAACTCGATCTCTTTGAACCCCCGACTGCCACGATATATACATGAACAGTTTACGTATAAATATCTGGCACGAAATTTCCTCAACTTTTTCTCATGTCAGTGACCTCCTGTGTCATCATCTACCGCTCGGGTAACGCAATCCCTGGAGAGTCATGTCACTCGAAAGGTGTCCTAGTCATTCTCGTTAGATGGACCATATCAAGCTGATGGTGTGACAGCGTCATGATAAAGACCCATTTCCTCACTATCAGTTATACTCTTGACTCACCTATTCTCTCTGTACAATTCTCATATAACGATAACTTTAGCTTCCATCAATACATAACATTTCCAAGTCTTTTCCCGTATGGATATACCATAAATTTCTGCTTCAGCGTCATCAGCTCTCTTCTTTTTCCATCTAAATAAGACCTCAGTCAAAGTTCGACTCCTTAACCTCACAAACACAGTACTATTGGAAATGACAAGTTCTTCCCTACACTGTTGTTTTCGATACTGGAGAGGATCTCTTGTTGCTAACTTATAGCGCATAACGACTGAAGATGAGACGGCCCGTCGCGACGCCAGCAAACACACACACTCCCCTGCTATGATGCGTCAATTGAAATGGTGGCTGTGATGTAAACAATTCGGTTTTAGTCCGACTCTAGGCTGTTGCCCCATAAGACATCCTATCATAAAGTGGATATGACCGGTGATCTAGAAATAAGTTCGCCAGCCAGACTCAAATGAGGAAACTTTGTTAAAGAACCCCTTCTTCTGACGAACATGAGCTATACACATAACCACACTTTCCAGTTTCTGTTGGAATTGAATTCACAAACCATCCAATCGCCTTCGGAGCTCAAATGACTGAGGAATTTCCTGTGAAATACTTCAACCTTCTTTACTCGAAAACCTCTTACGAGCACGGTATCCATAAGGCAGCATCGAAGATGGAAATACAACCAACTCATCTTTGAAAGTCCAACTTCTATTCAACACCCTTTCAAAGCTTCCTCTGTAGGGCACTCGCCGCAGAGAAACCTTTGATGTGGGATATCCGATTTGGCCGATCAGGTTGGCCTAGACTTTGTGGTGATACAGTGCCAAGCACCTCCATCAACAGACCCGAGTGTGGCGAGTGTAATGGACGCGATGCTGGTGCTGGTCAAGGTGGTTCAGGTTGTGTGGGAGTAACGGTGAAGATGCTGTCAGCGATGGCATTCGTCAGGAGAGCATAAATGAAAGCTAGAGAGTGAAGATTGTGCTGACGACAGCAGCAAGGGTATGGGAGTGTGTGAATGATGCCGATGAGAGAGGCAAAAGTGGGAACTACGAGTGTGAAATCTGGTGTGTGTGTGGGGGGGTGGGGGAGTGTGTCAGTGAGGATGGCAGTGGTGTTGGAGACATCAGTAGACGCAGGAGGAGGATCACTGGAAGATATGATGGTGTTTGAGGAGGTAGTAGGAGATGAAGGGTAATTGAAGTGATGACTGTGTTGATGTCCCTGATGGGGAAAGTAAGAGACGCATGATGTGTGGGTGTGAAGAGAGAGAAAATGCAAGCGTTGGGGCCGAGGCTGGAAGTGATGATGATGTGAAGGTGAGGTACTGAGCAGCGAGTTGGTAATATCCAACAAAAGTGACAGGTGACGAAATCAAACGGATGCAATAAGCATAATGATTACGAACGTGACAACTGCACAGATGATGGCTGTCCATGTTGTACTGTCGGTCGCAAGTTTACCCTCCTTTGTAAAGGCGATGGAAGAGTTGATGGTTGCGGTGGTGAGAGGAAAACTGATGATTGTTGATCAGAGTCGTTTTGTGCTGGTGTTACAAGGAAATGTGGTGTTTGCTGTTTCACTTATACTGATGATGCTTATGTTGCCTCCTATTTATCAGTGTGAAGGTCCTATCATGCACGGACGACTTTACAATAATATCACAACACCCTGACATCGCAAATGCGACAGGAATCTTGCAACACTATATTACAAAAGTGGAAGAGATTCACCCTGAGCAAAATGTCTGCATCTCTAGTCACCCTTATAACTCTGGACAGATGCGAACCCTCCGGTCACAGAGAGAGATAAGAGACTTCTTGCAGTGTCCGCAAAACACCTCTGGGTACATAGGGTCTTGATCTCGTGAATAAGGCAAGGCACTGATGAAGTGTTGCAGACAGCAGCTGCCTAATCGTGCGTTTTGAGCTCCCAGCGCGCCTACAAGTCTCAGGTGTACCCGCAGTTTCTTGTGCCCAGGCGAGAATTTTGGCTTTCGTTTCCTTAGAAAGGAAAGCCGTTCATCTTGAAGCTAAAGACAGCCTGAGGCACAATGAGTCGGGTCGCTGCCTTGCTGGTGCTCACAACGTTAGGAACACGAGTGTCAGCGACCGGTTGTACGATGATTTCACCCTAAGAGCATCATAAGCTTGTTCCTACAATGACCCTTAGCTGTATATCGCCTTTGAAAATATATCGGTAGCACACAAGGTTTTTTTCGAGTATTTAAGAAGAAATTCTTCCAAAGACGGATAGGCCACGCACTCACTCCAGGACAATTCAAAGTTAAGAAGAACGAATGGCAAGAGTTTAGTGTTGTCAAGTTTTATGTACTAGAAGGAAATTTATTGTATGTCTGTAGAGTAAAAGCCAGGTTCCAACATGCTGCTGAGGCAGAAAGGGAAGACAAATATCTAGAGCAAAGAAATGACAGCTAGGAGCCATTTATGCGCTAGTTCATTCCACAATCGTCACAAACCCTTCCCATATACAGGAGGGTAGTACCTCCCTGGTCGATTGCTGTCTACCACCTACTATCGAGAGAAGGAGAGAGAGACAGAGAGATAGAGAGAAATGTTGTATTCTTGAAAATTATGGGGAAAAAATAAGATGTTGCCTCGTAAACACGCCCTGTACGTGAATGATTTTGCCTCGAGTTACTTTAAGACGACGGTGAAGTGCTGCTGGTTCACCTCCCTCTCAGCTGTGTGGATGAGGCAGCCAGCCACTGGTTGCTATGTGATTACCATCCTCAAAGCACTTCTCTCAGGCCACGCTCTCAATACTGGTATTTACATTGCAAATTGCATTAATGACCTCGTAAGTAATCTTATCAAAACTGCAATCTTGAATCATTTTCTGGTAGAAGCAGCAGCAGCAGCATTGGGTCTCCGCATTAAGGAAAAGCTTTAATTCTGGGTAAACTAATTCCCCCAGCTTCTCTTGTATTACTGGGCAACGCTTTAGTGAGGATGTTGCGTCCTACTGAGTGTCGCAGTCCTAGATTCTACGTGTGTGTTTGGTGTGGGTGTGTGTGTGTGTGTGTGTGTGTGTGTGTGTGTGTGTGTGTGTGTGTGTGTGACAAGAACGTAAGAACTTCAGCAATCTCCTGAACATGATAAACGTAGGGGGAACCTGAGGTAGGAGGCGCCAGAAGTGGAAGGAACATAGAAAAGTGGGAAACCACGGAGGAGGTGGAGGGATGGGGTTAAATGATGCCCTGAAGGCTTGGGGCCTGAACGTGCAGGAGGGTGCAAGGCGTGCAAGGGATAGAGTTAATAGGAGCTGTCATCCCCTTTCATGACATGTGAGCGAATGAGGCCATTTCTCTGTCTGTGTTTGACGTTACCCCACTAACGCAGCAAACGGCAAATATACATTCATTCATATATATATATATATATATATATATATATATATATATATATATATATATATATATATATATATATTAACCAGTCACAGTTGATTTTACCAATACCAATTCCAACTATATCATTTGTAGAAAAATAACATAAATGTAGTGTTTACTAAGACAGAATAACTCTTCTATCATTCCCTCACCTATTGACTGAAACCCACCCTTCCCTCTGCCATAAGAAGACGAACACTAAAAAAGCAACTCGTTATCATATCCTGCCTTTCAATTTCAGTCTCCCTCCCTCTGATACTATGACCCTTTTTTTTTCTTTCTTCATCCCCTTTCATTCCCGAACACGCTCCAGTTATCTCTGCCGAGCCATTCAGACAGAAGTCTTCCATGACAGCCTAGTGCATATAGATCTAGTATCGTGCGCAATCAGATCTCGGCCAGGGAGAATTTGTCACACTCCCCCATGGTGGCTATATATGTCACAGGGTTCGCCAGATTTATTTCATTCTAAAGCTCGTATTTTCTCTAATATGAATCTTAGATGTAGATAACGTCTAGTCGCTCAATCGAAAATATCCATTAACGTCGCGTGTCGAGTCTGCCATGACTCTTTTTAAGAGACTTTGGTTTTCTTCTGAGTTCGAACGAATGTAAACCAGGAAATGATAAATGAAAAGTTTATCTGTAATCTAGATAAACATTAGATGAAATGACCAGAGTGATACTATAAGATATTATAATACTATACGAAACTGAAAGAAATTTAAACTTTAGACAACTTAACAGTAAGAAATAGGTATAAATATTAAGCTACCAATGGATACCTTTTTACTCATGTTGAAGGTTCCAATCACGGACAAAAGTCCATATCAAGGCCGGGCCTTAACTGAATTATAGAGAGATTTATGAAACAGAAGAAGAAAAGACAAGGGCTTTAAAGTATCTAAAAATATTTGAGATAGTATTCAGTACTGTACAGTCTTAGAAAACCCCAAGTCGAGGGTGCACCTAGCCCTCTCTTTCACGGCAGGTATACAAAGAGGACCTGCTATACAGAGGACCTGCACTCTCTACTTCGACAAGGCGAGTTACCAGGGACTTCGGAGGTTCACGAGTGTCCCAGTTCCTTTGTTCGCAACCTAATATCTTGAGCTTCCCCTTCCCTAGTCTCACAAGCCAATCATCCCTTCTCGTCTCACATGAACTGCTAATTCCACTAACACCGATGAAGCTGGACCAATTGTTTCATCATGAATGTATGCTATACTTATAGAAATATAGTAGATGAAAATAATAATACAGCCAATCTAGAAAAAAAAAAACGAAACTGCAATTAGTACATTCATTAGGACTTTTCCCTATAGTGATAAGCACAATACGTAAGACACAAAGCAGCATCAACACTGAGTATCGCATGTCATCTACGCAGTGAAAGAAAACAAGCCAAGAGAAGTAACGCTAGGGGAAAGGTGTACTCGCTCAACTTGTTTACATGTTGTAACCTAACGACATTAATTCCTGTCAAGGATTATTTCCTGGGATTTGGGAGTTGGAGGGTTACGTGCGTTAAGACCATTCCCTAATGGAACTGTAAACATGGTAATACTAATACGGTGTGATCTGATTAGAAGGGAAAATATAATACTAAATTTCCTTTTTTTTCCCGAAATTAGGAGAATCTCAATCAAGTATGATTCCTAAGACCTTCGATAATTTGTAAATGACCATAACTAAATGACTTAAAATCATATCTTAAAAAAAACAACCTTGAAACATCACAAACCTCTCCACTTCCAACCCAGAAATGATGTCATATTCTGAGTAGAGTGATGTAATTAATGCCCACCACAACAGCATACCGATTATCCTCTCCTTGTCATGAACATTAGCCACAAAATCACAGAACTTTTAAACTTCCCAAGATGATTCTTGAAGAAGACAAAGGAAAACAAAAAAAAAAAAACTATATTTGACGATCGTCATTAATATCGTCTGGTTCCCCACACCAATGACATTCCTACCTACCTAAAGAGAGAGAGAGAGAGAGAGAGAGAGAGAGAGAGAGAGAGAGAGAGAGAGAGAGAGAGAGAGAGAGAGAGAGAGAGACCTCTGATAAATTACAAACATAGAACACAAGTTCGTATCCCCGAAGATTCATGGTGACACAACACATAAATTCCTTGGGGAATGCTGAAAAATCTTTGTGTGTGTGTGTGTGTTGTGTGTGTGTGTGTTGTGTGTGTGTGTGTGTGTGTTGTGTGTGTGTGTGTGTGTGTTGTGAGTGTGTGTGTGTGTGTGTGTGTGTGTGTGTGTGTGTGTGTGTGTGTGTGTGTGTGTGCCACCACACGGGTACAGGATATGCAAGGTTACAGGCAACACCGTGAAAAATTCACAGTAGCTACAGACACACTGTAAAAATGCACAGTAGCTACAGGCATCACTAAAAATGCACAGCTATAGGCAACACTGTAAAATGCACAGCAGCTACAGACAACACTATAAAATGCACAGCAGCTACAGGCAACACTACAAAATGCACAGCAGATACAGGCAACACTATAAAATGCACAGCAGATACAGGCAACACTACAAAATGCACAGCAGATACAGGCAACACTGTAAAATGCACAGTTACAGGCAACACTGTAAAATGTACAGTTACAGGTAACACTGTAAAATGCACAGTTACAGGCAACACTGTAAAATGTACAGTTACAGGTAACACTGTAAAATGCACAGTTACAGGCAACACTGTAAAATGTACAGTTACAGGCAACAGTGTAAAATGTACAGTTACAGGTAACACTGTAAAATGCACAGTTACAGGTAACACTGTAAAATGCACAGTTACAGGCAACACTGTAAAATGCACAGTTACAGGCAACACTGTAAAATGTACAGCAGATACAGGCAACATTGTAAAATGCACAGTTACAGGCAACACTGTAAAATGCACAGTTACAGGCAACACTGTAAAATGTACAGTTACAGGCAACACTGTAAAATAGCAGGAAAAAAGAGGGAGAGACTACCCAATGTGTTGCTACAACTTCAGCGTAATGCTGAATATTCATAAAATATTCTCATCTTACATAATTCACTTAACCTGATAATGAAAAGTTTGGTAATTTCATTATAGATACAAAATACAATTGTTTTCAGTTTAGCGACTTCCTCGAATCATGTAAGGCACAAAAAAATTATGTTTCCTGGAAATATTAATATACATCAGTTTTTTTTTTCCTACTCTGTTATATTCTATACATTACAGGGTAGAGCTAATGACTAACCCATTACCTCTATAAAACATGTGATACCTATAATTGTCTGTTTTGGAATCTCCTGTTTTCTTACAGTTCACTCGTTTATGTTCATATTTGTGTAATGTGTGTTTGCCGCTATAGGGGAGCGTGTGTGTGTGTGTGTGTGTGTGTGTGTGTGTGTGTGTGAGAGAGTAATGCGTTCATGCAGTTCCACAACTGTGCGTCATCATGCTAATACAAAGGTGTCTTCCTATTTTACGTAGCCATGAAACCCTGCCATTATTGTATCAGTAACTGTGTGTGTGTGTGTGTGTGTGTGTGTGTGTGTGTGTGTGTGTGTGTGTGTATGTGTGTGTGTGTGTATGTGTGTGTGTGTGTGTGTGTGTGTGTGTGTGTGTGTGTGTGTGTGTGTCTGTCTGTCTGTCTGGGACACCCTATCTTCATTCACGTACTTGTTCACTGTGAGGAGAAATTTCTTTAAACTAAATGCAGTGTGTTTGTAGAGAACTGGGGAGGAGTGGATTGAAGATGGCAAGGAAGCGAAGACTGAAGGATAGGGTGGTACGATTTACGAAGAGCGAAGATAAACACACTGAGAAAGTGGAAGAAAATGAGGGTGAAAATGAGGAAAAGGAGGGAAGCAGAGCTCCCATCACTAACCCGGAGTGTGACATAGATACACAGACGACACAAGACCCAAAGTCCGAGTGAAGTGGTGGTCTGACCTCATTACCACCAAAGAAAGATGCAGACTCCATTCAAAGCAGAGAGAGAGAGAGAGAGAGAGAGAGAGAGAGAGAGAGAGAGAGAGAGAGAGAGAGAGAGAATCATAACACCAGAGCCTCCCTCTCCCCCTGTGGTACAGCAATCATCATCTTCAACTATCATGTCCAACCTCCACCCTGATCCAACACCACCTGCTTAACCCAGGCATGACCTTCAGATACGACCCAGTACTTGATTACTTTCGTTGCCGTCATGAATGGAGGAAGAGAACAGGGTGAGAGATTAAGATAAATAGACAAATAATAAGAAAAATAAAGAGAAATGAAAAAAATGCAACTGACACGACTGTCAAGCGTCTTATTGGCTCGTGAGTGGACTGCAGTGTTGACCAGATCAGGACTGCGGTGTTGCCCAGATCAGGACTGCGGTGTTGCCCAGATCAGGACTGCGGTGTTGCCGATCAGTGCTTTACCAAGTATACTCTACTGGCAAATGGGCGATCGCTTGCGATTAAGCGTGGGGGGGGGGGGGGGGAAAGAAAGAGAAAAAAACAAACTCCAGATACATTAGCATAAATTTACTGTTCTTTGTCGAAGTATTTTAGAAAATCTATTCAGGTTATGTATATTATGCACATAAGTTAAGAAAGTAGTTTGGCTGTCGCACATCAAGGTAGGAAAAAAAAAATAAATGTAAGATTTCTCTTCTCACCAACTCGAACCAAAATGCTACGTCGAGGGCAGACACATAGACAGACCTGGACGACCACTGGAGGTCACTGACTCACACTTCTTCCCGAAGAAGTAAAGAAAATAAGAACTTTTTTAATGGAATTAAACCCAGCAAGCCAGAAGACCTTAGCAGAACCTCGACTATCATTCTAAAAAAGAAAAAAGTGATTTTCAAAGCTGGTATCATCTGGGATGCTCTCTCTCTCTCTCTCTCTCTCTCTCTCTCTCTCTCTCTCTCTCTCTCTCTCTCTCTCTCTCTCTCTCTGCCATTCTTTACCTCTCGTACATGTCGTTAACTGCATATTATTTTTTCTTTTTTTTTTTACCTTTCCCACATGAAAGGCATTACGGCAGGAACATCCGTAGCACTTGGGCATTTTGCACGACCAGCTTTGTGCAGAAGCAATGCCGTATAACGTCAGTGAAATGTCATTCTCTCCCGTGGAAATTTTGTTTTCCTTCCCTTCATTTCCATGGAAGACTTTACGATTATCATACAAAAAAAAAGGAATTTCGATAACTTTTCCATTTCTTTTTTCAGAAGTTTGCCAGCACACGTTATTACTGGTAATGAGAGAGAGAGTGTTGTGAGATTCTTAATGAGCGTACTTTCTTCCTCTTTATGTAAATTGGTTATCATGGGACCACAGTCATTTACAAAGTTACAGCTGTTAGGGTTAGGTATCAAATCATTCCATTTATTTTTAGAGCCACTTCTACCGTATCTTTTAAAGCTGTTTTTACGGTCGAGGGATAGACTTGCAACTATCGCCACAAGTATAAGAATCCCTTAGTATCACCATCACATGATACCAACCATCAAGGCCAACGTAAGAGAATCCAACACCATCGCAGCACAAAAGAACCTCACACCAGTAATAAAAGCGAGTGCCAGCACCACTTACACAGTAGGATCTAGCCTCATTAATAGCCCCATTGGCACCAGAAGGCCTAGCTCTATGAACATTAAGAGAGCCCAGCCCTCTGGGACAAGAGAGCTTTCACCCACAACCATATGAAAACCTAACCTAACCCTCCAGCATTTAGTAGATGAGTCCCACTAACGCTAGAGAACCTATATCACCTGTCAAGCAAGGAAAGGCTAGTCCTACTTAGACAAGAAAGCCTTTCGTTTTTACGTAAAAGCTCAGCGCCCTAACACAAGACATGACAACACAACACCATCAACACAAGGCACCCCAACACTCCATACGCGAGGGAGCAGAGCAAATCAACACATTTGACAACACAAAAGCCGAGCATCAGCCACACAACAGGTCTTCGACAAATACATGATGAAGCACAGCACGACTGATACAAATACACAGACAAGATATCAAGGGCACACCCAGGATTCGTGTCACCAGCGTACGAGTTTAATCTCCACCAGCATACGTGAGGTGACCTCGCTCTTTGTGTGTCATCCGCAAATGTGTGGCAAGAGGAGGAGAAGGAGAAGGAGGAGGAGGCATTACTATCCATCTCTGGTCATCTATTATTCAGAGGACGGTATATAGGGGAGCCGCTCGCTTCAGGGATTAAAAACGCTTTATTCTTTAAATTCTTGTTGTTTGTCCTCCAAATCATCCAGTGAACGACCGTAAAGCTAGTAATCTGTTTAATAGTTGTCTATGGATTTAAGTTACTATGAACGCAGTTTAAACGTCGTGAGAAGTGGTTTTGGTACATGTATGCTTACGTTGGTGGATATGTTTATATATGAAAAAGCAGGCACACTCAACAAAGCTACAGCCTTGCAGCCACCAATTTCAGTTTTGAGCTTTTATCACGAAAAGAAAAACTACGGTAGATTTGGTAGATAAACTAATGTTCATTTAAGCTCAAAAATTACGGTCAGAAAACTGTTTCTTAACTTCATCAGCTTATACAACACCTGTCAGCTTTCAGGATCGTATATATACCTATTAAAATATAATCTGAGTTTATCTCGGTGCAGGCAAACCATGTTTAAACGAAGAGGAGTTTTGTTCGAGATTCGTTCTACATATGACCCATTTTCGGACATGGTTCTAGTAGTTTTAATGTAGAGAAAATTTTGCAAATTCGATGCGAAATTTAGTCGTAGCGTTCATTGCTGTGGCGTAATCTTAAAATGGAAATGTATGGAATCCAGTTTTCTTCGCGTTCATATTCGTGTGGTGAGCCATTACCTTCCAGATAATCTTTAATTTCATGAAGGGTAATTAAGATGATGTCAATCAAATTTGTCAATCCATAGAAAAACATATATGAATTATACACGTTTTCATGTTATCTCGTAATGTCTCCACAGAAACAGATAAAGAGATGATACTAAACTAATCGCAAATGTCATGACAGATGCGAAATCCTCTCTCTCTCTCTCTCTCTCTCTCTCTCTCTCTCTCTCTCTCTCTCTCCTTCGAACACTGTCAGGAAAGCAAGCTAGCTAACCCGCCGCCCCAGCGAGCACGCCCACACACACACACACACACACATACATGCACCATCCCTCGCGGTGTAGCCTTGCTTACCTCCATTTGGCCATGAGGTACGTCGGGAGGCAACATTTCCAGCCTCCAGAAATAGTCGACAGCCCAGTGCGTCTCCTCAAATATCTGTTCCGCCTCCCTCCACACCCAGGTTTACCTTCCTTCAATATTTTACTCCAGGAAAAAAACATTTGACATTTGCAATGCCCCTTGAGAACTCTAGGGGAAATAAATTCTCATCGGATATAAATTACAAATAGATACATCGTCTCATATGGTACGAGCGTAAACAAAATCTTATCAGAACTAGAATGCCGGTCAAATAAGCGTAATCAAAATGAGAAGACGATAAAGATATCCACGATATTTGATCTTTAAGGTATTGAAAACAGAAATGGCGTTATTTTCGTCAATATCTAAGAATATAAAACTACTTTCTAAGAGATTAAAACACTTGATCCTTTCTTCTGTTTCCTGATTGCATTTCTCAATGTAAGCTTCAGCTGAAGTAGACTGGGCGAGTTAAGTCGACTACACCAGCGTGAGGTCGAGGCACTTGTTAACTCCAGGTCCAGGACCTCACTGCTCTCGGTAATTGGCTGACTGACCCTCGCCAATGGTGGTGAGTCCTCTCTCGCGGTAGGACCCACAAGCAAGCGGAGTTCGGCAACGTTTTCTCTCTCTTTTTTACCTCTCTCTCTCTCTCTCTCTCTCTCTCTCTCTCTCTCTCTCTCTCTCTCTCTCTCTCTCTCTCTCTCTCTCTTCCTATCTATCTATCTATCGAAGCATGCATATATGAACACTAAGAATTTCCAGTTACAGATACAATAAAATGGCCGTATAAAAAAAAAACATTAGAATCACACAATAGATGAAGTAAAACTTCAGTACAGATGATTTCTGAGTAAAATGACCGACTGATGACAGTAAAACAAATCCAGGTCGTAGCAGATAATTCATGATAACATATTGAATCCAGTACACACAGTAACAATATAAAGTTAAACAAAAGACAGTGTGTTGATCTTCCTTAAAACAAATGACAGTGTAATGATCTTACTTAAAACAAAAGACAGTGAGTTGATCTTCCTTAAAACAAAAGACAGTGCGTTGATCTTCCTTAAAACAAAAGACAGTGTGTTGATCCTTCTTAAAACAAAAGACAGCGCGTTGATCTTCCTTAAAACAAAAGACAGTGTGATGATCTTCCTTAAAAGAAAAGACAGTGTGTTGATCTTTCTTAAAACAAAAGACAGTGTGTTGATCTTCCTTAAAACAAAACACAGTGTGTTGATCTTCCTCAAAACAAAAGACAGTGTCTTGATCTTCCTTAAAACAAAAGAGCAGATCAGCGTAAACTCTGGATTCTTTCTACGACAGATCAAAACAATTACGAATCAATATATATATGTTTGTAGGAAACGAATTACCGATCATGATTGCTTTTCCATTCAACGTAAATACTGGTTCCAAAGTTCGAAGTTCAGCTTCATTAGTACATTTAGAAATGATTACAAAAAAGAAAAAAAAATACACTCTCGTTAGTGGACAGTCATTGATGGATTACGATCATGCACTAATCGTCCACTGATCATCCACTGTGTGCAAATCACAAATGATGGGTTGGAGTTTAAAAAAACACAAATCATTATTTGAAATAGAAATTCTATCAGTAACGGTACGAAAGTGAAATAAACGACACGGCATTGGACGAGCGACACACACACACACACACACACACACACACACACACACACACACACAGACAAAGACACACACACACACACATACACACATACAAAAGATAATCGTGTATGAAGGTTTCGGGAGCAGCTGGGTAACCCACAGTGGGGAGAAGATTACAGGGGCAAAGTCAGGGTCTGCTGGAGCGGTGTCCCTCTGGCTTATCACAGAACAACAACAAAGTTTCCCATTAGTAAGCGAAGTATTATCATGCGACCTCACGAAGCCAGGGCGAAGAAAACTTCCCCTGGTGTCGCGTGAGAAGACAAAGCTCAAGTTTGTGAGGCCCGTCCCTCTCTCATCCCCCAGATAAGCTCTTGGGCTTCTCCTCCGTTGACGCCGAGACAAAACCTCCTATTTTCCATCTGACTCCCAAACGGAGCCTCTCTCTCTCTCTCTCTCTCTCTCTCTCTCTCTCTCTTGAACACTACGGTACTCAACCGCCACCACACCTGTGTGTGTGTGTGTGTGTGTGTGTGTGTGTGTGTGTGTGTATCTGATGGCGAGGTACACCCCTTCGCGTGGCTGGGCCAACTCTTAAGACCAGAGGTCTGCTGGGATGGCGATAATGTTTCCTTTCTTCATTATCAGGTCTGTGTTGCCCCTTGCGTGGCTGGGCCAACTCTTAAGACCAGAGGTCTTCTGGGATGGTGATGATGTTTCCTTTCTTCATTATCAAGTTTGTGTTCAGAGTACTTAATGTTCATGATCACACCTTGCTGCTTGCGCCGGCCCCGAGGAGATGGTTAGTTTCATGACCCTGCCACTCCCACCTACCCGACATGTATAGTGTAGACTCACCCCGCACTCCAACACCTCGCATGCTTCACGCAGACCCACCTTCGCTGGAAACCCCCCTCATCCTTCTCCCTACGCACTCGAACAAATGCCTTACACTCGTGGTGTAATATTGTCACACACACACACACACACACACACACACACACACACACACACACACACACACACACACACACACACACACACACACACACACACACAAACACCTGAAAAGACATCTTGGGCGAAGCTACATCATCAACCGATGAAGAGGGGTACAGCCATGTCAAGAGAACCTATTACTCCAGGGGAATCAATCATTTCCACGCTACTTTCTGTAGCGCAGCTTTGAGACTACAGAAAAGACATATACGATTTCCTAGTTCTGTATAATATCAGTAGTTGGAGCTGTTTATGTGTAAACACAAAAACACAATCACGCCTAAAAACAAACACCTACATATCCAACAAAGTTGAGGAGACTGGCAATAAGACGAGAGTGCCTTTTTCCCTCCTACCTACCTACTTCCTGATGCAGAAAACACTCACTTCCGTAGTAAGGCTGCACCTGTGGCTCTGATATTCCTCTCCCCTAGGCAACAAAGCCGATAGTTTGGTAGGCTCGATCGGCTTATTGTTGAACGCTTCACTCCAGGAAATTGCACGATCAGTTTATCCCTTTTGGCATATCTCCCAATCAAAGTTGGAGACTGAAAATCCGTTAGATTGAAATTGGAATGCCATATATATACATATATATATATATATATATATATATATATATATATATATATATATATATATATATATATATAAAGATGATACAAGACTCCACCTGCTCGAGTGTACACACGTTCGAGAAGTCACCTGTGTTGAGGTTGTGTCACTAGGGATACAGCAGTCTCGCCAAAGGTCTTCTCACTCCTTAGGAGTCTTCATTTCTCTGCTATACTGGAAGTAGCGTGACGTGTGTGTGTGTGTGTGTGTGTGTGTGTGTGTGTGTGTGTGTGTGTGTGTGTGTGTTGACACACGAATCTTATTTGAACATCAAGCAGTATATCGCCATTCCAGGCGAGTGTAGGAAAATAGGATGGTACCAAGAAGGAGAGAGAGCCTCAAAAAAATCTTGGCTCATCGTTGGTTAACATCTTTGACCATTCACTTAAGGTCAGATTCAATGATGGTTGTTTCATTGCAGTGGTGAGCTCTGCCAGACGGCCCGACCTCTTCTGCACGAGCATTAACCTACGAACATCCCTCCCACGAACTCCCTTCGATTGAAAGTTTGAGAATCTTCAGTGTGTAGCGTCGCTCGGGAGTGGAACGTTTCTTCCACCCACAGAAGTCGAATACGCCAAAAGAATCTCTAACGAATACTGAATGCCTTCTCTGAAGCTATGCGCGCATAGGCTTCAAGGCTATGGTATACTAACATATTACTGCGGTTCCACAAGGATTTTAGTATCAGATTACGTGGTGGGAGCCGGTCATCTTACCCTGGAAGATAAATTTCTTTGTTTCTTTGTGTTCCAGTTGGGATAACAAAGAATTTATGGTTCACTTTGAAAGTAGGATATAAAAGATTTATTACGGCCTGAAATCGGATTCATAAATTGGGTCTCTCTCTCTCTCTCTCTCTCTCTCTCTCTCTCTCTCTCTCTCTCTCTCTCTCTCTCTCTCTCTCCCCCCCAAGCCACCACTAATCTCTCGAAGCCGTAAAATCGATACATAAAAAGAAATAAAAAAAAAAAAGAAATCATACTATGACAATAAAACGTGTAATTCTTCACCGATATGTGCCAGCAAGTACATAACATATGATACATATTAGAAATTCAGGTCATTTTGCGCGTCGTATATGTGACCGAAATTCCCGAAACTAGTTAACCTGACGATTTAGAAGTTCAATAGACCAATCAATTTCCACTGTGAGACTTCTATTAAATTTCCTATTGAAAATAACCCGGGGTTCCGGTCATGGCTTTTGATGCACTGTATCAAATAGAATAAAACGGTGAAGTCAGATCCATTAATTGGTCACTTTTATATAATGGATTACTGGTTTCTGTACGTGTGTATCCGTATGTGTATATCTGTGTGTGTGTGTGTGTGTGTGTGTGTGTGTGTGTGTGTGTGTGTGTGTGTGTGTGTGCGCGCGCGCGCTCTGTGACTGTGTGCGTAATGCAACGTTTTTTTTTTTTTGCGTGTGTGCTTGTGCTCTGGTGTGCTTGTATGTTGTGTGCGTGCATATTTGTGCATTGGTTTCTGTGTATAAGTGAGTAGATGTATGTCTGTCTGCAAGTACCTATTGGTATAAGGAGTTTCACAGTTTTGGGGCTTCATTTGTGTGTGTGTGTGTGTGTGTGTGTGTGTGTGTGTGTGTGTGTGTGTGTGTGTGTGTTCTTGTACTTGTTTATGACTGGGGGTGTATGCGTGTATATGTGTAGAATTTAAGCATTATTTGTATGCGTTTTGTGTTCTCTGTTTCTAAGTCTGTGCTTATAAAAGTGCGTGTAAGTATGTGCGGGTACGTGCGTGCATAGGTGTTTAAGTATATACCTGTGTGTTTGTAAATGTGTAGTATCTCAATCAGTTATTACATTTTTGTCCATACAGGGAAGGACCCTTGCGCCCATAGGGCCGAGCCTCCAATCACCAATTTGTTTTCGTCAAAGTTTGCAAGCAGTTACATTTTCTTGGATATTCAGCCGCTACAACAATGAACAGTGTGTCTAAATCAGTCCCCAAAGTCAGAAACAAAGAATGGTCCGTCCGTTACGTTATAGCTTAAGGTTGGAGAGGGAAGTGGATATCGGCGTGTAATCTATCGATCAACTCGTTTCTTCTCTATCATAGATGATTACCAGCGTCGCTTTCATGGAAAAAACTAACTTATATTAAGGCTTCCTACACTCCAGTAGAATAGCGGATGTTTTCATGCAAAGTTCAGGATGCAGTCGCATGCTAATGTTCAGGTGTTTAGTGTAGTAGAAACATTCTATTAAAATCTTCTCTCAAAAGTATGCGTGTTCTCTCAAAAGTATGTGTTCAGGTGTTTAGTGTCGTAGAAACATTCTATCAAAATATTCTCTCAAAAGTATGTGTCCAGTTGAATCATATGGGTGGATATATCTGCCTCGATGCCCAATCACCGTAAAGAGAAGTGGGCTCATTTCGAAACGAGTTCTAGCTTTGCCGCACGAAGTTTACCTTACACACTATTCCATCCCCCTAGATTGAGTCTCAAGTTGGCATTCAGCTCCCTTGTGTCAGACTCTGTGGAGAGCTGTCGACCGTGTCTAGTATTCTATTCCGTGTGAAGAATGTGATTCTTTTCTGCCCTCCTGCTGATTTAATCGCTTCAAAGACTGTCGCTTAAATACTTCGTGAACCATTGACCAGGATATGCTAAAGAAAAAAAGGAATCTTATTGGGACAAGAGAGAAATGATGAACTATATCTTCCACAACACGCTGATGTGTTATAACTCCACACCTGCGTAGTTCCCACACTTAAGAACTGTCTAGGTTTCTGTCACTCTTGCTGTTTGGCGCTGGTTCAGAGAGAGAGAGAGAGCCGGAGGCTTTATATATATATATATACCATCAGGTTCCCCCAAAACTTTACTAGCAACTCAACTTCGAGCGAAGTCACCGAGAAAACAGCGAAACTCTCAGAATGTCTAATGAAATAAGACATTATTTCCAAGCTTCTTGTGTGTGTGTGTGTGTGTGTGTGTGTGTGTGTGTGTGTGTGTGTTAATCCCCCTCCAGAGGATGGCGAAGACTCGGATTTGTTTGGGAAACGCTGGCCCTCGCAGGCCACAAGACTGTGGTTGTGGTACAGCAGCGTTTTCTCACAAGGCTACACTCAGATTAATATAGCTGAAATGCTATATGTCCATCTGACGAAAAAAAAAAAAGGAAAAGAAAACGTGCAAAAAGAGGCTGTTTTGGTGTGCATTCAAGACGAGGTTTTGGGAAGAAAAAAAAAGAATAAAAGTTATATTCGTCTCTTCACTCTTTGTCTTCCACGACACTCATATCTCAAGGAGCCTTGTAGGTAAAACTAACTGTACTAAAAATCTGACAACCATCCTTTGTGTTCGTCTCTTTGTACAGAACCACATGACACATTCCAAGGAAAATTTCGGAATACCTTGTGGCATTATTTTTTTGGCTATACTGAAACTTTTTTCTTTTTTTTTGGCAAAAGCTCTTTTTTACGAACATTCTTGTGTTGTTTCTTAGGGATTCTATTTCTTTTTTTTTTCTAAATGCATACGTGATAACATTTGCTGCTTTGTGAATGTCAGCGTCAAAGAATATTCGCCATTTGCATAAGAATTACTGGAGTAATTTCTATTCTTCAGTATTACTGTTCATCAGCATCGATAGACTATTACCATCATCAGTGGAATCCCAGTCTGTTACCATTCGTTGGTGGCTATTCCTCCACTCCTTACTTCTCACACGTTATGACTACACATAACTCCTCCTCCGCCATACCAACCAACCTTTTCCTCCTCATAAGCCAATGGTCTCTCGATCCACTTATCGCAATTTTTTTCTTCTTTCCTATTTACTTTTCTTTCTCTCACAGCCTTGCCCAAATTCATCACACCCGGCCACACTTATTAAACACTACCCAAGTCCCATTTCCCTTGGTTAATCCATCTGAATCCCCTTATATCCTAATCTACTTATTACCCTAGAAAAAAAAAATATTTCTCATTTGAAATTTTCATTCCGTAAATAGATTATGTAAAGGCTGTAATTTCATTCACGCTCGCCTCTAAGACCAACGGAGGAACTTCCAAGTCATCAACTAAATGAGAAAACGTTTCTGAATCTCAAACTTTCTTGATTTCCTCGGTTCAAAAATCATTCCTCCACCAAAAAAATTGTCCATCCTGTATCGAGAGAGCAGAGACGATAAGGGCCAACATCACACCACCAGTAATTTCTCATACGTATACTACCATCATCATCATCATCATCATTATCATCATCATTATTACACAACCCTAGAACCCCTTTTATGGGGGATCCTGCAGCTTCATGACTCCGATGTCTGTGAGGTCAATGCAAAATGATGGACTTCTTTGTTCCATAAACGATAATACAACCCCGCCGGAATCCGGGAATTTATCTATCTATCTATCTATCTATCTATCTATCTATATATATATATATATATATATATATATATATATATATATATATATATATATATATATTTTGGAAAGGATCATAATTTTGCGCGTGATTATTACACGAGAGTGCACTTGGGAACTTTTCGTGTTTCATTTTCCCCGTGGACTCATAGGAATATATATATATATATATATATATATATATATATATATATATATATATATATATATATACATATATATATATATATATATATATATATATATATATATATATATAATTCACCATAACTAACGTCTCTATTCTTTTTCCCAAAAATCAATGCGACGTATGCAAACTAGTCTCCGATTTACGTCATCTCTTCTCAACAATCCACCAAATCATTTTCGCCGAGATCTCTTGACCAAACTCAATATCACTTGTCCTTATAGCAATCGTATGCTCGCTCTAGTCTCTTAGGAGGAGACTCCTCAGCAACACTTGCCTATCTGAGTATCATCTTTGCGTACGTGTCATACGTAATCATCACCATTTTGTACGTTCTTTTCTCTGAACGTGACTGGGGAAAATCTGGTTTTCTTTCCTTCAGTCTGACATATTTTTGCCAAAAGTTGTCCACGAAACCCCGACCTCTTTCAACGTACATATCTTTTTTTTTTTCCTGTCTTTTTTTTTTTATTACCACCGTCACCGCTTGGGTGACTTCGAATACTTTTCTTTTGTTCTGCTCGCGACTGTATCAGACAAAGCTTTCACGACAGATTACAGAAACGATATGAAAAAAAAAGTTTATGAAATTCAGAATGTTCTTTTGTGGCAAGGCAGCCTACTGCATTACACCCGTGAGTTCGAAAAGCAGTTTTGGAAACCAATTTTTTATTTATTCTATTTTGCCTTGTCGCTGTCTCCCGCGTCAGCGATGTAGCGCAAGGAAACAGACGAAAGAACGGCCCAACACACCCACATACACATGTATATAAATACACGTCTACACACGCAAACATACATACCTATACATTTCAATGTATACATATATACACCCACACAGACATATACATATATACCCAAGTACATAATTCATACTGTCTGCCTTTATTCATTCCCATAGCCAATATATATATATATATATATATATATATATATATATATATATATATATATATATATATATATACTTTCTTCCCCTTGGAGTCCCTTCTATCCTTATGAGATTCCTGCAGCACTCAGGAAGCTAGCCAAGTCTACCGGTCGAGGTTACAGTTCATGGAGTGTTGTGCTGATGTGTGTGCTTCCATACATATTCCGTCATACTCGTATTCCTTTCCTCTATCTATCTATCTATCTATCTAGCTGTTCCTCTACTGACTCGTTGACGTCACAGGTACTCATATGGACCACTGCTGTACCTGGTGTTTATCAGTGCCTCCATGGGAGGCAAAAAAAGATCAAGCGTTCAGCTGATGAATGAGGAAGATGAAAGCCATATTGGTATGCTCGACTCACTGTCTCGAAACTGCATATTATGTACTGGAAAATATCCCCTTACACACACACACACACACACACACACACACACACATATATATATATATATATATATATATATATATATATATATATATATATATATATATATATATATATATGCTGGTAGCCAAAGGGAAAATAAAGGAGAATGAAACTGATCACTCTCGTGAGGATTCACTTTACGAGGGATGCGGAGATGATGAACGCATGTAGACTTACAGACATACACAGGCAAGTGTTAGGTCATCGATTGGCTTATAAACGTGTACACTGTCGACATTTCTTTAAGATTATGAAAGAATCTAATTTATGTGAATTACCTAAAACTTATGTCCATATCATCATGAAAACTGTGTTCAATAATGGTACTTCACTAACGCCAAAAACGGATATATATATATATATATATATATATATATATATATATATATATATATATATATATATATATATTTATATATATATATATATATATATATATATATATATATATATATATATATATATATTTATATATATATATATATATGTATATATATATATATATATATATATATATATATATATATATATATATATATATATATCCATTGAGTGTGCTCGCTTCTTTTTTTGTCTTGCCTGCGTAAGTGTGTAGGTACGTGGCTTTTTATGATCGTATGTTACGTCCATGTTTACGAGTGTTTCGTAAAGTCTCCCGGACAAAGAGAGACGTTGCTCTCGAGACAGTTCCTACAATGAGGACAAAGTCACCCTAACCTCTCCGGGTTATTGGAAAAGTTTAGAGTGACAACCACAAGTCTATGTCCCGGACATGTTGTATATTACCCAACCACCCAACCACGCGAACCACATGTATCTTGTTTAAGGTCAGGCGGCCAATTTTATTATACTACTTAGGCTGAAGCTGAGGGGGGAGGGGGAGGGGAAAGACTGGAATAAAAAAGAAAGTGGCAGCATTACCATTTGGTGAGGGTGGTGATGCTGTAAGGGTGTGGAGGCCGGTGATGAACGGTATGGTTGATGGAGGTGGATATGGTGGTACTTGATGGTGTTGCTGTGGCAAATACCGACCAAAGAATATATGTGCGTAACTGTGTGTACGAAGCAGTAGTGTGTGTGTGTGTGTGTGTGTGTGTGTGTGTGTGTGTGTGTGTGTGTGTGTGGGTGTGAGAGAGAGAGAGAGAGAGAGAGAGAGAGAGAGAGAGAGAGAGAGAGAGAGAGAGAGAGAGAGAGAGAGAGAGAGAGGACGGGGGAATGGAGGTAAAGGATTAGTGGAAAAACTTTTCTCTTATATTTCTGAGGACTAAAGTAATCCTGTTGACCTTAAAAAATAGGTCAGATGCTCAAGGATATCGTGATATAAAGCCCATCTCAACTTTTTTCCATTTTCATTTCGAAAGCTCCAGTCATGGACAAATGTCCTCTCGGTCATCTAGGCCCGGCCTTAAATGAGAGATGAAAAAAAAGAAGGATTAATAGTGGAAGATCGATCTTGCGAGTCTCTGAAGGGGGTTGGAAACTCTGTTGGTCGTAGCTTTAGGAAAAATAAGTAGAGAGTTCCACTTCTAAGCTGTTTACGTAAGTGAATTGTTGAGTATTACATGCGTGAAAAGTCACCTTTGGCGGAGCTTTATCACTGGACATACAGTTTCGTCAAAGGACTTTTCACTCCAAAGGAATCCAAATTCCCCTGTGATACTGGAAGTAGCGCAACCATGCGATGCAGGAGCCTTTAGTAAGACGGTCTTGGATAACGCTCGAATATTCTTGTAACTGTGAAAATTGATGAATATAAAGAAGAGTAAATAAAATGAGCAACAGGGGGGAGATGGTGATAGAAGGCAACATTAATGTATGAGCGGAAAGTAACCGAAGCATACACGGAGGCTTAAAGTATCTTAAGTTCAGTCTAAGTGAGGGTGGGGGAGGAACACTGGAAGCTAGAGGTAAGGAGATGGTGTGAGCTAGAAAGAAAGAGCTCCAGACATTCCAGGAGTTGGTCACCCGTGACAAGACGATGTTTCTGAGTTCTTGCAGCGGGGAAACTTGGACGATTTGGGTACAGGTCGAAAAAGAGAGTGAGACGTTCCGAATCAAGGTCTAAGCTTTGTAATGAGACTGAGAGAGAGAGAGAGAGAGAGAGAGAGAGAGAGAGAGAGAGAGAGAGAGAGAGAGAGAGAGAGAGAGAATTAAATGGGCGGGAGATGCCATTGGACGGTGCGAGATGAATGAGGTGAAGGGATTTGATGGAGAGGGTTATTAGGAAGGTGGAACAGATGAGGCGGAGGCGGAGGCGGAGGCGGAGGAGGAGGATAGGATAAAATATGTGGAGAAACCAAACCTAACCGATCGACTCTTTAGTTCAATGGGATCTTTATATATATTTCTTAAAGGTTCTAGTCACCGAAAAAAAAAAAAATCCACATCGAAGCCATGACTTAAATGAAATGTGAAGAAGTTTAATGAGAGAGAGAGAGATTAGTAAGAGAAAGAATTCTATAAGAATTTTGGAGGAAGTTGAAAATCCGTCCTTCAAGACATCAGAAGACACTGACCACCAAACCTTCAAGGACAGAAGCCAAAATGGCCAACCTTTGAGTTGCCCATGGCATCAAGAACAGGCTGGAGCAGCTACAAACCTACTGAGAAACATGAGGATCAAGCAATGTGTCAAGTAATAACCGAATCATTCATTGCGGTTCAAAGGATATTCGGATAACTCAGACATATTTGTAAGGAACTGGGTTAATAAAACCTACACCTAAAAACTGACGCCCTTAAAAGAAACGTTCGACCGGGTAATAAATCTGTACCTAAAAAAAGGAAGTCCTAAAGAAGAGTACATGGCAGGTTTTGACCCCCAAGCTTTCATATTTTGTAAGATCCAACCAACTAGTTCATCTATGTACATTAGGCAGCATATTACTTATTGCCCGGAGTTGGCCTCCTTCGTGCGCAATCTCTAATGAAGAAGAGAAAGGCTGAAAGGCTGGCGCTATCATTTATTCATCATACAGTTAATTACGTCTACCGCTTATGAATTAAAAAAAAGAAAGCTATATACATGTATACATGTATATATTTCCCCGTGCTTTTTCTTTGTTCTTCCTTTCAACGGCTACAATCGTGGCGAATCTTCTACTCCTCGCCCGACTGCTCTGGAGCCTGAAAGGTATTTGCTTTGGCCCAGTTCGACCAAACGCTTCTTTCGTTTTTGGTTCTTTGCAGTGAGAGCGGATCAAAGGCGACTGATTCTATTTCCTTTTTGGGCCGAAACTCGACTGGGATTAACACAATCAGTTTACTACACGACTATAGGGAGTAGGGCGGTTGAGAGAGAGA
Organism: Panulirus ornatus; assembly: GCF_036320965.1. Taxonomy (NCBI): domain Eukaryota; kingdom Metazoa; phylum Arthropoda; class Malacostraca; order Decapoda; family Palinuridae; genus Panulirus; species Panulirus ornatus. Next base: position 10,271,702 of record NC_092239.1, read on the forward strand.
GAGAGAGAGAGAGAGAGAGAGAGAGAGAGAGAGAGAGAGAGAGAGAGAGAGAGAGAGAGAGAGACCAACTATTTTCTGGCGAATCACAGGATTTCCATTCACTCTTCGAGAACATATAATGATCCGAGTTTTCCAGCATAACTCAGGACCAACGTACTTGTACCCACGGAAGGTACTGAGAGGCTGGAGGTAACCTGTATACAGCTCTCGTATACATAAGACCACGACAAGCACGTCCTCAACAGCAAACATACACTGTACTCTCGCAATTCAGAGGAAGACAGACCTATGCGCTGAATGCATAAATGACTGAATCACTGGTGTTGAAGAAACGCCGAGGAGAATTTGAAGAGGAATCATAACCTTTAATATCCGTCTTTGAATCTCTTAAGACCACAAAAGTGTTCAGACTTTGAAGCTGTTGCAAAATCTTTGTAAGTACTCCAATTCAAACACACCAGAAGTTATAGCCTATCTCAAATATCTTTCTAGTATCCGAATAACCTCACCGTTAAAAGTATTCAATCCATCCTTTAGCATAATCTCCTCAAATCTAAAAGCTGATGTGATCTAATGTTGCTGCCAAGAAGTCCTTGGGATTCTTTCTAGGAATCGCTGCTGAATTTAGTTCCTCTACTATTTCTACACACCTAAAGTATTCCTTTTAATTCAGCATAAGCAAACCTAATAAACATAAGGATCTGGAAGTTAAAATGTATTGTGCTAATAAGCAGGACTAAAATAGAAATAATCATCGAATATTTTCAAATATGAAATAAACAAGCTTGAAAAGGAAATGTAAATGTTCAATCCATTACGATGACACAAGGTCTAGATTTATATCAGAACACGTTTTCTTTCTTCTTGGACATGGAATTCACATTTATGGTCGATTCCCAGTCCTCCGCAGCGGCCGTCTTACACGGGAGCCCATAGGGACCGTATCTGCTAGTCTATTATATAGGTACATCTATATATGTACTTATAAGTGTATATTGTTTATCTTCCTAACTGGTTCTTCTACCTTATTCAGTTTTGATTATTCATTTATTCGTTGAATTCCGATGTCCTTATCATCATCCTATCTTTCTGTACTACAGATGGGATAATTTCCTCATCATCCTTTAATTTTTGTTATGGTTATTGTTCTCTCAGTAGATATGGAAGAACAAACCTTAATGAACGTTACCTATACCTTGGAACAGTGTCCGCGAAAGAACTATAAAGCAGGAGGCATCAAAGTGTAAGGAAAGCGCGAAAATAGATTAGCGAAGGTTATTCATAGCAATGCTACAACGTTACCTTTCATTGAATTGGTCAGAGAGCAACACAGGTAGCGGGAAAATGCATTCTGAGGGACCGAAAATAACATAACAGGAACACTAGTTAATTTCGCACACGGAGGGCGTCGCCCGGAAAATAAAACACGACAGAGTGGGAACGAACGAACAGGTTTGGTGGATTAGACGCAGAGCGAGGTAGATTGGAAGGACGAGATGAAGTTGAATGCAAAGGGCGGACTGGGGTAGAATGGAGGAGCCAGGGAAGGTAAGGTCGAGACAAGGGTGGAATTTGGTGACGATACACTTCAAACTGGAGGAAAATCTGAGGCTGAATAGAAAGGTGAGCTGGGATAGAGAACAGAAGTAAGTCAGGATACAGGGGATATGCGGGATGAGATAGGTTGTATATGTGAGGCTGGGTAGAATAAGAGGGACGAAATGCATACAGTTGAGGTATGAGATGAGGTGGAATGTGGTGGGTTTTGGTATCAAGAGCGAGACAGAAACAGGGTAGAAAGGAAGGATGCCATTGTGTTGGGATGAAGAGTGAGGTTGGGTCAATGGAGAATTAAGAGAAGGAGTAGTTCTCTGGGTGAAAGCCTTATCCTGTAACTCTGCTAAAAAGTTTTAGGGTAGATTATATAGGTGAATCTACAGAGGACGACGGGTAGAGCTGAGCTGGAACTCACTAGAGAGGCGTTGAATACGAAACTTCATCAACAAAAACTTTTCGCAAGGTAGACATTTCTCTAGGTATCACTACATTCACGAACGTCATGGAGTGCTTTCAATCTACATCTATTACAAACCTTTATGAATCGAGGAAGAACATCATGTTGCCGTAGCCACAGCATTCCACAAGAAGCGTTAACCAACAGCTCTCAATTTCCGCCCCAGCAGAATCGACGACATCCCATTGCCAGCCTTGTGAACGAACCACAGAAAGGACAACGCAATCGCAACGCATACCCAGTTTGGGCTAAAGAAAAAAACACTTCAGGTCATTACGATGTATCCAAAGCCGAGTGGGAAATCATACTGCTGACGACACCAGCGAACGACCTATGATATTCATTCCGTGATCAAGTATTCATAGCTCATATACTTCAGCTACAAATCCTGAGAGCGAACTACTATATGCCTTCAGTAATTATTCATAGCTCAAGTACTTCATCTACGAATTCTGGAATATCTGCGTGTATTACCTCATAGGGAGTTCTGGACCAATCATTTATAGACGATGCCAACGAGTTCTTCCACTTCAGAATAGTTTTAACGAACCGCAACTGATGTCAAGTGCCACACCTTTGCTCCAAGCAAGTGCCTCTTCTTTTCTACCTCGTCCTCAACTAGACTGATGGCTTTTTATGTCCACAACTATACAATCTATCTCATACACATATCACTTAACAGCACACAACTCACACGACTTGTTCCTGATACGCATCTCTAAGTTTTCTTTTGGTGAGCAGAGGCAAAATTTCATCGTAAGTACTCTTACTCTTTCTTAATAGACTTTCCCTGGCCATTCTCTTGAGGAGTAATTGCCTCGAGAGCAGAGCACCCAGCGAGAAGACATCAGCTAGTGCCCAACAGCTTGCGGAGGAGCTGTTCATTTAGCTCCAGCACGCCTTTTATGGCCCTACACCAGCAGTAGTGCCTGAAAATGCGCCAAGTTCTTCGTTATTTGCTATCAGAATGACAGAAGACCCGTTACATGGAAGGGGAAAGTCCTTGTTCAAGTATTAGATCCCATGGAAACTTAGTCAAAGAGATGAAGTGCGCCTCTCTGAGTTAAACGAAAGTGACTCCGTTTGAGCTGCGTATATTTTGCATCTCGCACCACCACAGCAAGGCGTTGCGAGTCGCCACAGCGAAAGCAGTACAGACGAGATGAGTGTGTGTTTGTGTGTGTGTGTGTGTGTGTGTGTGTCTGTGTGTGTGTGTGTTGGGGTGTGTGGGGTGCGTTCAGACATAAGGTGTCTCCCGAGCTGAGCATTAACTCTCACACCAAAAGAGGCACAGCGATGCTCTTTTACAGGAAGGAAGTCCCGGGGAAAAGTGATCAATTACGTCGATGTAAGGACTCAACAACGTGGTCCAAAATTACGGTCATTTTTGCTATGAAGTCGAGATAAACTATAGGGAAACCATTGGGTTAGGTAGTATCACACAGAATCAGATTGCGATGAGTACCACATGAATACTGGATCCACGATTCTAAAGTGAAGCACGCAAAATAGATTCCCTTCTTTTCCATATATTATTCTATAACTCTTACTCCTGATGAATGATGTCATATCTGTTCACGTAAAAGATAAGACATTATTCAAGGCATAGTTTCTGATAAGTTAACAGACGAACGAATTAACGTAATGATAACGAAGTTAATCAATGCAATTTTCTTACGTACTGATTGACCTGTCTTTCTCATTCACCAGTTTCCCGTCATCTCCCCTCTAGTCATAACTCACAATTATCATAACAGAATAATTTGAATTACACTCACGATACATTCACAACTCCCGGATGATTCCTATGAACTGTGTGGGTTCAAGACTTTCGCTGGTGTTACACTTGTTACACAGGGTTACGCTGTGGTGCTTGGCCCACGGGGTAGTGACAGGGTGACACGTGACACACACACACATACACACACACACACACACAAACCAAGCGGCAGTAATGATGTAGCCTTCCCGGTGTGTTATATGCAATGTTGTTTTCCGGCACGCTTCATTATACAGGTCATTACTATGCCTGTCGGCAGGTACACATTTTAATGGCCCATCAGGCATTTCTAATGAAGGGTCGACTACTCTTAGCAGGTGTAATGTTCACAAACTCCACAAGTCCACGTGCACGTGTTCTGAACATGAGACACAGCTTTAACAGTACTGCAAACAGGGCTACCCTTATATTTAGATAGATAGATAGATAGATAGATAGATAGATAGATAGATAGAAAGATAGATAGATAGACAGACAGACAGATCGATCGATAGATAGATAGATAGATAGATAGATAGATAGATAGAAAGATAGATAGATAGACAGACAGACAGATCGATCGATACACTGATAGATAGATAGATAGATAGATAGAGAGAGAGAGAGAGAGAGAGAGAGAGAGAGAGAGAGAGAGAGAGAGAGAGAGAGAGAGAGAGAGAGAGAGAGAGAGAAATCATACACCTATAACTACCCCAAGACCAATTTCTAAGACAGGGTCCTGATGTTATTCAGGATCTCTTTCTAGGAGCCTCCTGCAGCCTAAGACCGCCGCTACATCCAGTTACAGGGAAACGAGAAGTTTCCTTAGGAGTGAGTTCTTTGACGAGGCTGTATCATCCAGGGATACAGCCTCGCAAAGGATGACTTTCACACACACAACTCACACACAACACACACACACACACACACAACACACACACACACACACACACAACACACACACAACACACACACACAAACACACAGGAACAGTTCTACAATTATTCTTATTTTAACTTTTACTGGACAGAACCCTCCTCGCAATTTTACTGTAAATTTGTTCGAGTTTTTGGTATGAACTTCAAGCGTTAAAACTGGAATGGAACGACGCGTTAGCACGGACTTTTCCCACTACTTGTGGTGCAACACCGGGAAAGGTCGTAACCCGACTATTTTTCCGGGCGCTTTCGGCGCCTCTGCGAGCGTTCGTTCGAGGTACAGGTGGGACCAGGATGCAGGCTGGACCTGACAGTTATAGGTCATTCATTCCATGCTGATGACACTGTCTTACGGACATGAATACTGTCTGCTTCGGGCCCGCGACGCGATCATAAGTGGGTGAAGACGCCCTCCGAACCGGGTTGGGAGGCCCCGGCATCATGGTTATACGTACGGATTAAAGTGTCGCAGAGAACGTGGTATACACACGGTCATATCATCATAGTAAGTAGACCATTACGTAGCATAGTCTACCCGAGTGGCAGTAATGGCCGGTTGTGTTGTGAGGTGGCGTCAGGAAATGAGTCTGGCACACCAGATCACCTTGCAACGTGATGGTGGAGGAAGGAGCGCTCCGTGAGCTAAGGGGAGGAAGAACGTGTACATCTTGTGGCATCTTGTGAGAAAGACGTGAATGACGGTACGAGTCTATCTATGCCTGAGACTCAACCTCTAGTGTTTCGAATGAGGTGATCCCTAACCAGTTCACATGGTCTGCCAACTCGTAATGTAAAAGTGAGATGATATACATCAATGGTTAAAATATATATACGACTTTCCCTTAGAAGATTATCCGTGGGAGAGTTTCAAGAACATGCAGTGTCTAGAACTTTGGTACTCGAGGATGATATATGGAGATGGAAAAGAATTTAGTCTCATCGCAAACCTCGCGTATGGAAGGTCTTTAGACATCAATTCTCTTCAGCAAACATTGCAACATTGGACTGTCTGAAACTACGGCGGTCTTGCAGCAAAGGGCCAAAAAGCGATGCATTAACGAGTTATCCAAACCCGGTGAGTCTGTGGTTAAAGACACTGCAAGATCACATTGCAACAACCTTTTGCAAGCTGAGGAGTCTATGTTCGTATGTAGAACTACTCTCGATCCACTCACAAAAAAAGAGCATTTTAGAAAGTTGATTTCTGTTCTAAATTGTTCGAAAAATCTGTCTGAATGAAGTATTCATGAATTTAGGTGATTTTTTTCTATGCATCCTAGACACAATTCGACATAAAACATCAAAACATCTCCACATCTCTAGTTTCTAAAGAAGTTTTGAAAATCGGACCCTTGGCAATAAATGAACATGCTGGCAGTTTGGCTAATGAATTCATATTAACAACAAAGTATTTGTGATACTTTTTTGTTATAGGATCATGAGATGGTCATCCCTTAGTGAGATTCCACGCCACGTTAACATAGGACAATTGTAACTATACTTTATCACCATTCACATATTACTCTTGGTTTCCCTGACAAGCAGATATTTGCGTATAGAAAATATATTGTTCTAAAAATGGTGCTGTTAGTTTGTTACTAATGCCTCTGTCTTTCATTAGATAAGCTACTTATCCATCTTTTCATGTCTTTTCTCTCATAGTAAAATTCCCTTTTCAAACCGTAAAGTTGTTTTTGAAGTTCATTATATGTTCAACGTCTCTTTATATACGAATAACATTCACTGTACATCGTGGAATAATGTCTAGCTAACTGGTTAAGTCCTGATATCATCTTTATCACAAAACGTGCTGTGTCATATGAAGGAAATTAGCTAACGTATACCGCGTTGTTACTCATCAAAATGCAATGCTGGAAATATGAATGTTAATCAACATGCCACCTGACAATGCCTGTTCTATTTTGACTTTAGGTGCATAGTGCTCATGCTGAGCTCTGACGAAAAAGACTTTCCAAGGAAGTCTACTGAATTTGACGACAGACGCTCTCAACAGAAGAAGCAAAGTTACCTGTGACAAGATTATACTCATCTTAAGTGCACATCACTCCCACAGGATTCTGAGTGTCACGACTGATCTAACTAAACTAGACTTTCTCTCAGACACGCAAAAGAAAGTCTTGAGAACGTATCTAGAGTAACAGTAGGGCATGAAAAGCAAGCCTTTAAATGGTACAGTCACCCTCCCTTATCATCTAAACTGTCAAATAACTAACAGTAGCAACACGTATGTTTAAAGGACTGTCGAATACGTTACTGTAACAACACGTATGTTTACAGGACAGTAGAGAGAAACAGAGATCCTCTCTAACACAAGGTAATGGTTCTCATGACATACAGACGAAGTTATCATACATAGATATATAGATAATTCAAATACTTACGAGGCCAATAACAGGTAACACTATCTTAATGAAGTATATATATAAAAAAAAACGTATTATACTTAGTGGAAATAGATGTCATCCAGCACTCCGTGCAACTTCATCAGAAGTGCTTAGAGATATAGTCTGCCATGCCACCTGCACTTGTTGCAAAGACAAACAACCTCCCTTACACAAGAGCATGTTGTTCATGTGAGACTCTCCTGCATGACTCCGAAATCTCCCGCATAATTAGTCTCTCACTGTGAGGCCTCTGAAGTTCTTAATTACCAGAGGAAACCTCTGACAAGGATCATCATCCAGTGAAGACTGTGTCTAAAGTGACGAGTTTATCATAGAAAATGGATGAATTGAATCAAAACTCTTCGTATGCACCAAGGCGCATACGATGCATTATCATGTCACAAATTTCGTGGCAGCAAAAACTGGGATGAAACTCTCAAGTTTGCATCTGACATATGCTGTATACTTGACCAAAGACGATAGACTTCAATATGCAAAACCTTAATAGATGTTTTACATCCTTGTAGCATTTATAACTACATCGCAATAGTTTGAACTTTGTGATGAATTGTTTCCCAATGACGTGCTGTATTACTATACCTGACGTGTTTATTTTGTAAACCACCAACGAGATAGAGGAATCAGATACACGAAATATAGAAAAGTTTATGTACGCACCATTTCGAACGGAAGGTAAAGGTATGAATAATTGAAACCAAATATACCATTTTCAAACATTTCTTCTATGGGAGTAAATCGTAATTTGCTTATCAGATACAACTGATTACGAAAAGCAGTTCTGGTATAGACTAGCTAAGCTTGTCCACTGCTAAATACAAGGTGGATTATATCATGAGGCAATGACCATACAACTGATCTACGTAACAGAATACTGTAAGAACAAAAATCCGCGAGTGGTTCTACTCCTGATGTAAAATGAATCTTGAAGGAAAATCGCCAAATTGAAGTTACCGTCGAGGGTCCGAGTCTTTGAGACAGTTCTAGAATCAAGAGTTTTGGGAGACATTTTGTGGATGTTTGCTTTTCTGTGTCGTGTTGTATCATCAGCTGTGTGTGTGTGGGAGGGAAGGATTTGGTCGGAATCCTTAGATACTTTAGTCCAACAAGCGTTGGACCAGTTTACGAGAATCAGCTCAGAAACCAATTTTCCGTAACGTTCCTTAGACTTGAGATAGGGTTCACAAAAATGTTCGAGATCTCAGCTCGTTCATGTGTCCAATAATGTCCATCGTGCATGTCCTTTAGCCAGAGATTCTACGTCATTGTTCTTTCCATAAGAGCAAAATGCTGGTTGGTAGAGCAAAATGCTGGTTGGTTGGTTGGTTGGTTAGTGGTTTTGGGTTCTAGGGTCTATCAACTGCCAGGGTCAGTAAGGCCATCAACGCCAAGCTACATCCACCAACCGAATATCATCTTCAACACCTTCTTCAGGTGCTGAAGATAAATCTAAGACCACGTACCCTCTCACTATGCCCGTGGCCCATGATGGTGTGGCCCACAGAGTCTCAAAAGGCTATCTATAGCGCAGGTCTGAAGACTTTTATAATCATATGGCATCTACGTGCCACTACTACTGCTGCGTTATGACGCATAGCTACGAGACGGAATATGTTACCCTAATTTGAGTGTCATAAAACTTTCAGTTTTAAGGTTTGGAGGTTGGCTACCGAGGAGGTGGGCGGTCAACCAGATGGTTTAGCTCCTGTGAATATATGTGTAAGCAGAGTCGCGGTGCGCCAGCCGCAAAAAACAAACAAACAAAAAAAAAGGATTTAAGGCAGCAAGTGCTGAAATAATCTAATATTCAGTTAAGGCTTTACGTCGTCCCACGCTTACCTTACCTATCCAACTGGTGCTAATTATCTTTTCCAGGAAAAATATATCTTATATAAAAGAAATAAAGAGAATTCCTCATTGCTAATGTCATTAATTATCTAGTTAAGAAGTACACTTTTGTATTAGGGAAAGTTCGTAACGTTTTTAGAAGGTGGGGTGAGTGGGTGGTGTGGTGGTGGGTGGATGGTTTGGGTGGAATACAGACATTTGGCCTCAACTGACGCTGAAATGTTAGGATGATAATCTTGGTTTTGCTATTCTCATTTGCGGTGCCATTAAGGGCTGCAGGTGACCGGGGATGTGGGATGGATGTCGTTAAAGATGACAATTAGTTGGATTTTTCCATCGCTATTGAACCATCTTTCTTACATCACTGGGATGAAAAGAGTTTGAATGTAATTGTTTAATAGCAATCGTTTTCACTACACTCCTTGCGCATCACTACTGAACAGCGGAGAAGATTATATATATATATATATATATATATATATATATATATATATATATATATATATATATAGATATATAATATATATATATATATATATATATATATATATATATATATATATATATATATATATATATATATATATATATATATTCCTATGAGTCCACGGGGAAAATGAAACACGAAAAGTTCCCAAGTGCACTTTCGTGCAATAATCACATCATCAGGGGAGACAAGAGAGAAATATAACAGTCAGTTGATATACATCGAAGAGACGAAGCTAGGACGCCATTTGGTAAACATGGACAATCATATATATATATATATATATATATATATATATATATATATATATATATATATATATATATATATATATATTGGAGTAAATAACACTTAAATCATTAACGATATTTGGTGAACACGAATTTTTTTTAAGGATCAAACTGGTCAGAAAATCACAAGGGAACACTAATGACATATCGTCGAGATTTTCCATCTTACAATCCTCGAAAAGCGTTGCATGGACGCGAGACAAAAATCAATTAACTGGTTATGCATAACCATAAAGGAAATTCATTTATGCAGATTGTAAGCAATATCGTTTCTATTATCAGAAATCGAGGGATATATTCTACAAGGGAAGATTACCATGAATTCTAAATACGACCCAAGGTTACTTTTGAAATTTGCGGAAGGTTCATCAGAACAGAACAGCTTAACGCCTGATCTACACTGATAATGGAATATTAATCTAAGTAAGAGGAGCTTCGCCTGCGCATGACTTTTCTCTTTTGTTTCGTGGATCAACATAATGGCCCATGACATGTTCAGTAGCCGATTGCAGTGTCTGAGCAAGATTACTTACTCATACCAGTCCATTGGAAATACGACTGAGGCGAATGAGCATTCAAAGGTACTAAAGCGTATTTAAAAAAAAAATAAATACTCTTGATCACTAGAGGGTCAGTGATACGAGAAGACAATCGACCTGGATTTCCCGCTAATGATAGCACACTACTCATTAAACACGTACATGGGTATCGTGGCCAGAGATACGTACGTAGCGGTCACACAGTCAGCTACCCAACCTCCCTCATGCAGACTCTCACCCTCGATGTGTACCCACTAGGCTTAATTGGTTTGATTCAGGCGTATTGGCAAATTCATATAAGATGATGAGACACATTTGGCTGTATAAAGATCACACAAACACACACACACATATATATATATATATATATATATATATATATATATATATATATATATATATATATATATAGGTATATAAGGTTAAGAGAGGGGCGACACGAGTGTAAAACTCTTTCCCTGTAACACACAAGTAATATTATACATACACACACAAACACAAGTTTAAGATAGGGAAAAAACGAGTGCAAAACTCTCTCCTCGTTACACACAAATAGTCATCACATACATGAGTGCAAAACGTCTTTCCGCACAGCACAAACATGTTATTACAGAAACTAATACTCATTTATCTGTCACCCAAAGACACCTTTCGGAAAGGGAGCTGGCGTTACCTAGGACCCCTATCAGATGGGGTTGTAGCATTACCCAGGACCCTATATACATATATACATATATATATATATATATATATATATATATATATATATATATATATATATATATATATATGTATATATATATATACATGTATATATATATATATATATATATATATATATATATATATATATATATATATATATATATATATATATATATATATATGCCCAGAAGTTATATTTTACAACATAGTTCAATAAAGCTCTCTTTTTCATCAATGAACACTATATTGAAAACTTTGCTATGCTGTTTTATGGCTTAAAATATAAAGTGTTTCATTGCCTAGGTAAAAGAATGTCGAACAATATTCCACCAGTTGCATTTCTGCTTCAATAAAATGGTTCCTGGGTACTGGCCTAAAGTTGTTATTAAAGAGACTGTTTCCCTTGTAGTGAAAGATGAATTTTTGACTATACCACACACACACACACACGCACACACACACACACACACACACACACACACACACACACACACACATACAGGGGAAGGATAGAGGCCTTAAATTTTTTTCATCATGGGAAAGAGAAGTGTGAGGTGTGACCTTATGACAATTCAAAACTCTATTGACGACTGCACAGCAAGCACTTCTTCTAAAGTTGTTGGGACAGAACAGACAAAGGAGAACACAATATGAAACTAAGCTAGAAATCGTTTAAAGACGTCATGACGTACAGTACAGGTATGAAGTATAGTACATGGGCGGTGGTACAATAATCCATGAGTTTGTCCTGACAATGATATTCACATTATTCTCAACTCGGCCACCTTCATGTTGGCATTTAAATTCATTAACTATTACGGTTCTTTTGAGAATGACTTAGATTGCTTTTCACGATCTGGTGCCTGACTTTTATTGGCTCTTATGATAAGCTCTTCGTAGATAAGAGTGAATGACTAAATTCAGATACTAAGGGGTATTCAGAGCGGGCATTCACACATCATCTTGGTAACGTATGTGTCAATCTTTACCCTTCTTAAGCTCATACTTGCATTTCAGGGCAGATGTCTCCTCTAAGGATTTCTTCAATTTTTTGAGGTAGTTCTGTATTGAGGTTGGTCTGTACTGGTGACGACCAGGTCTACATCTTCAACGTATCGATAAAAAATGTTAGGTCGGAGAGTTTCAAGTCTCTGTCACACATATAATACTTTGCAACTGTATGGCCAAGGGCAGATCTCCGTCACACTCTCACTTGTAAATACAGCTTGCCATCCGGATTCTTGGAGGGACCTTCTTTTGTGCAAGCTCTGAGTAAACCTTCGAACAATATCTTGGGAAGTATCTTCGTTGGCGACTGCGAAAGATTACGGAACAACACTTTTGAAGAATAATCTTCTATCAAGATCCAAATATTGATTTCAGGATCTCGTACCTTACGAACGAGATGCGATGGAAATCAAAACAAACATTATTCGAAACGCCATTCTTAAAGTCTCGTCTTTCTTCTCGGTCTCTTTCATTTCAAACAGAATGAAACCTTTCATGTTAGTGGCGGGGTGAGGCGATACAGTTGTCGAGTCTGAGGTACATAAAAGCCCGCTGAATTTTGACATCAGTAGAGAGAGACTCGCCAAAGGGAGTGTTTGGCGTGCGCTGCAGAGATCTCGCATCATACGGGAGGAGGGGGGACCCTTCTCATCTCTGATGCAGGCATTGTTAACTGGCAAACGCTGCATAACCATGTTAAGGGAGTTTTACGTTCCACATGTGGAAGCCATGAACATAACGGAGGAGAGACCGTGTTCCAACACGAATGGCACGCCAAGTCATTTTGTACGCTCTGTTGCCCAGCCACTCTTTTTCCCTTAGGATGGATTGCACGAGGAAGTTTCATTCCACGGCCCCCTTCCCTTCCCTCCTCCGTCTCCTCTTCCTCCTCCTCCTCCTCCTCTCCTCCTCCTCCTCCTCACAGGCTTCCACGCCTGACTTACTCCGATCGACTTCGTTCGATCATTCTTGTGGAATCATGTGAAGACGAAGTAAGCCACGCGCGTACAGAGCCGGAATAAAAATGCCCAAACGCACTGAAAATACCTGTCCGAAACGTCAGTGACACCAGCCCAGCTACCTGCAGTCTTGGATGCATTGCCAAGACTGAAGCGACCAGGGAGACAATGATGGCAAATACGTGACTACATGAGATGTGTGATGCGATGTTCGGTAAAAACTTTCGGTAAAATTTTCAAAAAGTCTGAAACCTTGTTTCTATGTATTGTTATTTGGTTTCTGTCAAGGTCTTATTCTCTTTCGAGGTTCAGTGGGAAGCCTGTAGAACAGATCGCCAAAGAATTTGTCGACGTTGCGCCCGACTGTCTTGAGTACATCTTCAGAGCGAAATGTCAACAACTCCATATGAGATGGACTTAGGATCGAAACTTGCAAGATCCAAACCTTCACTGACAGGACAGTAAACCTTATGAACACGATCGAAACCATGATTTTTGGGATTCTGAAGAAGAAAATTCATTAGGGTTTTTGTAAAACTCATAAGATATACGTGAACCATATATATATATATATATATATATATATATATATATATATATATATATATATATATATATATATATAATGTATAAATTACATATATAAAACCTACTGGAACGATTCTATCAATAGTTTTTGGTTATATCACTAATAAAACTCCTCGTTAATTCTATATAAGCCTACTCGCAACTCCCCATAAGTAATGATACGATTTTTCACAACACTTACTCCTGATGGAAGTTTCATTAAGAAACTGTGAGGAATCATTATCACTTGGTGGTTCTACCCACTGTTTTCCTCGACATAAATGTCCCTCATCATCCCTAGAGCCATAAAAATCCAAAACGTTTTTTCTATGATATTATAATGATATATCTTCTTGTTTTTCACCACGACAAGAATGATCGATTGTTGTCATATATCAGAACGACATCTTTCAAATTCAAATTTCAAAGACGGCGGAGGGAAATGCCAACCATCGCCTGGGGCCATCGACCACCTGCCACTTCTTGCATCGTCTCATTTGTCTTCAGGACGATACATCATCATACACTGTCAGGTGTCCCATGGCTTCACCCCCCCAGCCGTCACCCACCACAATTACTACCGCCTACTACGCAGGTGTGTTTGTGACACACCGCCTGCCGAAGGTTTTGTGACCCACAGCCTGCCGAAGGTTTTGTGACCCACAGCCTGCCGAAGGTTTTGTGACCCATCGCCTGCCGAAGGTCTTGTGACCCACAGCCTTCCGAAGGTTTTGTGACCCATCGCCTGCCGAAGGTTTTAGCGACCTACCGCCTGCCGCAGGTTTTGTGACCCACCGCCTGCCGCAGGATTTGTGACCCCACTGGGTTCATGCAATGACAGTAATCTCCAAAAAAGATGGTCAAAATAAAAGATATTCTGAAATGCTCACACCCTCAGCAAAGTTCCCTGCTGGGTTCACAGCCCGGTGAAAGGGACCTTTGACCTTCCTCGGTACGAGAGTGAAATATAGACATAACATCTCCCACGTTTTCTCTTTGAAGGGTTGAGAGGCGGACACCTTTACCATCTACCATGATAAAGGGCAACGTCTATGGCATTGTGTCAGCGTGAATATAATTGCTACAGACACTGTGGTTTCATAGAGAAATTTCTCCAATATTTGCGATTAGGAAAATCGATTTCCTTGCTTGAAGGAAAAAAAGAACCTCTTTTTTTGTCATACTCCTAAATTTCCAAGGAGCAGGAAAAAAGGAATTTACTTCATTCTTCAGTTCATGACATTCACATGCTAATGCTGGTCTGTAATAACTACATATTCATAGATCCACTTGTGTTACGACATATTATCTTCTTTAACTCTAGTAATGAGCACTAAGGATAATCTAATTCCATGCATACAAAAACATAAGTAATGTGATTAAACCCCATGTAGTATTAGCCCTTAGGGAACGATGACTTTATACTTGACGAGAAAAAGTTTTACAATGATTTTTTTCTTCACAACCGTTGATTTTTCTAACCACAGTAAATGATAACCATCTCCTTAAACACGATGCATCACCATGCACAACAGGATAACTGAAGAGGCAGTCAAATTTTAAGAGTAAACTTTATCGTGATTGGCTAATTGGAAACGACGCTTACGCTGCTGGCTAATAAGAACTGTGATATTTACGCACCATTTTTACGTCATTAGGCAGCGAGAATCCAGGAAATTAGTAAGGCTCTTATTTACAACCTTCAGGTAATGAGAACCTTGAGCATGAGCGAGAGCACAGGCCATATCCTACCTTCATAAACGGCACAGTAAATCGCAACGAAGTGGCAGTTTCAAGGGATTCTTTCGAACGAACAACGCCGATTGAAACCGATGGTTTTGAATGTACAATAGTATGAAACACATACGGTATTCATTGATATAGTTTTCCAGAAGGACTTCAGTATGTGTAAGGAGATCAAAGTATTAACATGGATATTGTGCTTAAGTGCGTGGCCTTTGCATTTACTTCTCACATTTCTTAAGATCTCATTTAGATATAACAGCATGTCTGCATTTTCTTAGTTTTGAGAGAATTAAGCTCATTAAAGACCGCTTCACAGCGTCCTCAACCACTCTGAAATAAAACATGTGAACTTCCTGCTATGCACGTAGTGCATTCTGGCGGAGAAGAAACTCAGCAGATGATACGCTTGCTTAATAAGAGCGCGTCTTGTGGGAAGTTATATAGCCACTACTTCTTCGGAAAACCTTTTTTTTTCAGAACGTCTTGGAATATCCAGTCAATTATTATTATCATTATCATTATCATTATCATAATAATAACAATAATAATAATGATATTAATAATAATAATAAATAATAATAATAATAATAATGATATTAATATTAATAATAATAATTGTTATTATTATTATTATTATTATTATTATTATTATTATTATTATTATCATTATTATTATTATCATCATTATTATTATCATTATCATTATTATTATTATTATACCTGTGAATTCTTTCTTCTTATGGATAAGAAAAATTTATGAGCTGCGACATTTCTTAATCAGTTATCCTAAACTGATAATGAAGCTATAACAAGAAAGTAGACTTTTACGAAGGGACTAGTACACGAAAGGCAAAAGAAAAAAAAAAAAATTGGCACAATGGCTAATGAAATGAAGAATTAGAGCTACATCATCAAAATCTACGTATGAATCTGCTCGCTCGCCTAACCTAATCAAAACCTACGAATAGATCAGCTCGCTTGCCTAGCCTAGCCCGCTGTTCTGTAACACCTCGGCACATTCACGGAGAAGTATATGCCAATGGGCTCAGCTGGAACACATTTATGACGAAGCGTTTGCCAAGCATGGCCTTAATGATTGTCTGAAATTCGACGGCCATAACTTGGAACAATATTCAGGTCAGTATCGATATACTGATGTATAACATTCATTACGAGGAAGGGAATTCATGCCCCAAAATGTTTTAATTGATAGATATATCCCCTATGTTATAGATATCGTATACTTAGATGGTTCTATATCTAAAAATAATACAGGTATTTCAAGAAGGAAACTCATAAGGTTCCTAGAACTGATTATACAGATGGGAATGCTTCCATACCAACGATTCAGAGGGTTCCAAGAACTGATTATACAGACGGGAATGCTTCCATAGCAACGACATGCTTCTTTGTATATGGAAGACGAGGTTGGAAAGCGTAGTGGTGCATTGACAAGACTAGTTAAGCGTAGTTTGAAGCACCAAGGATAATAAGCTGAAGGGATTAAACTTTAAAGAGGCACGATGCAAGGTGTGCAGCTTGGCTTTTATGGATAGGGTGACGGGAGAAAAAAATGGCCAGTGCTCGAAGGGAAAAAGTAAACTCATGAAAGGCGTTCTCGTATTTTTCACTCAGCCAGTCTTGAAATATTTTCTTACCAATTTGCCTGTGCTATTATCATCATAATCATAATTTGATAGGATTATTACTAGTATCGTTAATATTATCATTATCATTATTATATTCATGAGGACTTGTTTATCACTAATATTTTTATTATCGTTATTATCATTATTACAAGAGGAGGAGGAGGAAGATTCAGGTCTTGAGAAAAGGAGAGCGTTCATAAGAAGGTGGAGGAAGTGGCATTTAGCCTTTTGTGCTCGAGATTCAGGTTCAGCTGGCCGCTGGCGGGGAACTTTGGCTCCCGAGAATGAATTCTTCTTCTTAAGGTTTTCATTATTTTTCATTCTTTTCTTTTTTTTCGTCGCATTATTTATTCATCTTTTGTTTGGCACGATTCAAGCAGATGGAGGAGAAGATAATGATACCCGAGGGTTTATTTTCTCATTACCCGAAAAGATTAATTCCTATGATGAAGATGAGGATTGGAATAAAAATAAAAATCTATGATCTATCAACGCTTTGGGTAACTTAAGAGGCAAAACTTCAATGTACCTTAAGCATCATCTTTTTTTTTTCATCCTATTTTGCATACGACGTTTAACATTATCTTGATGTCAACTGATGATTCATTTCTATGTGCTGAAGCACAGTGATATGTTTATGAGTTACGAAGATCATGTCTTGTTAAGCAAAGCTATCTCGACAGCAAACATCTTCAAGGTGACATTTGATGAAAATGAAAAGGCTAGGCTCATGCAACTTTAGCTGACGCTTTCTTCTCCTTGTCTTTCTTCTTCTTTCCCATCGTCTTCATCATCATCTTCTTCTTCTTCTTCTTCTTCTTCTTCTCCTCTTTCTACTTCTTCTTTATCTTCTCCTCACCATTCACGCTATTTCAATTCTGATTTCACAGTTTCTTGCATTTCACGTTTCACATCCTGCTCTGAACACAGTTTCTGAAACACACATCGATACTGCTTCGTACTCCAATACCCATTCAGCTGGGATCGTCCTTCATCCCGGTCATTTACGACTTCATGGATGAGACGACGCACGCTCTCCCCTACACACATCTTAACTTATTCCCATCCTCACACCTGCGACTGTTAATGCCACAGTGGCTTCGTCTTGAGAGTATTACTAGAAAACATTCCCAACATGTTTTCATAGTCAAGTCAATTAAGCAGAATACAAACAATCAAAATAGCGTGTATACATTTATACATATATGTGTGCTAATAAACCACAGGGAAAAGGAAACATGAGATCCTGAGCGCTTTCGTGTATTAACACATCTTCAGATGTGCTAATACACGAAAGCGCTCTGGATCTCGTGTGTTTCCTTTTCCATGTAGTATTTTCAGCATTAATAAAATCACTTGTCTTGTAATTTTGTTTATATATATATATATATATATATATATATATATATATATATATATATATATATATATATATATATATAAAGGAATAAACATAACTCTGTATTGTATACTGTCGAATGGGCAAGAAAAAAAAAATATCCTGTTGAAAATGAAAGTATTCTCTATTGTGAAATAAAAATGCATGTCCATTGTTAAGGTTGCACCAGCCAACAATCAGAGTCGTGCCCAATTCTGTCTTTTTTCTTTTTTTTTTTTTCTCGGACCATCGAGCGCTTCCCGCTAAAAGTGAGAGTTTTAAGTTTCGCCATCAACAGGATTTTGTTTGATCCGACCCCGCGTTAAAAGGGGGTGAGAATATCAGCAGTTTCCTCTCTGACTGGAGAGAGAGAGAGAGAGAGAGAGAGAGAGAGAGAGAGAGAGAGAGAGAGAGAGAGAGAGAGAGAGAGAGAGAGAGAGACTCACTGGCCATTTTCTCTCTCTCTCTCTTTCTTTTCCTCTGTCGTTCGTGTAAGAATAAAGGGCGGGTGTGGGTGGGGAAGGGGGTCGGGGAGGATAGTATCTGGTTTAGATTACATTAAAAACTTCGTTGTTTTGTGAAGACAAAACTCGAGCACACAACCTCCAGGAAACGTGATGGGTGCCCATCACTAAAGGTAATTAGTCAGTCTTCTGCAAGGCTCATTATCCTGATAGTGAGGCCATTAAAGGTAATTAGTCAGTCTTCTGTAAAGCTCATTATCCAGATAGTGAGGCCATCAAAGGTAATCATTTAAGTCTTCTGTAAGGCTCATTATCCTGATAGTGAGGCCATTAAAAGTAATCAG